>NC_056748.1:761995073-762042573 GCF_019279795.1 Protopterus annectens | reverse complement strand
CAAAATACAAGTAACACGTGCACTCTCTTAACCAGTGGAGGGAATGTAGATTGATGAGGGACCCCTCTGATCAATTGTTGTTTGAGATCCTTGGCCCAAAAACACAGCAGTTTCATCCATAGCAACCATGTTGGAGAGTTAGTATTTAGAAAAGTCGATGCCATTAACAAAGAACTTGAATGCAAGTGCACGTTTAATAACTTCAGTATCTTCCATCTTCAACAGTGTTGTTGATCTTCTTAGAGACAGTTCATATCGCTGAAGGAAGCCATCCAGCCAATGTTGTGATGCTTTGAATTCTTCTGGGGATATTTCTAACTGTGGTGCCATTGGAAGGGCAAATGCTTGAATATCACCCCTGTGCACAACCAAAGCCTTTGCTCTCCTGTTAGCAATCCATTCACAGATGATGTCTTCCAGCTCGGGAAATAATGGTTGCCAACCTGATCCACACTTGCACTTCTTAGCATTTCCCTCGTCGGCCTGTTGACTGTTATCGTACGCTGCACTCCATTTTTGGACCATTCGGAGATCTAACTTCTTCTCTTTGCAGAAAGCTGTCAGATTCTTTCCTTGGGAGTTCTCCACGATTCCTTTCTTGTACTCAGTGGAATAGCTCTTTCTTTTTGCACTTATCTTGTCTGGGGGGGGTTAATTGAAGACTTACGAGACCAGAGTGGCAACACAAAATGGTACCAGTTAAGAAGAGATGGCACAACCACAGCTGTTCGTTATCAAGTGTGCATGCTTTACGTGTGCTGTCTGTACTTTGACCGATCAATGTACACATGCAAGTGTTTATGGGCCAAGGATCTCAACCGTCAAGTGTGAGTGATGACTAGGGTTACAGTACGAATTGTAGAGGGCTCCCAGGGAAAGAATCTTAAGACTTTCTGCAAAGAGAATAATTTGGTTGTCTGAATGGTCCGAAAATGGTGAGCAGAATACGATAACCTCAGTCAATGGATGTCAATAATGTTATTTTATAATTCAACACATCTGTCATGTGTTGTTGACGATATTAACTAGGGCTTATTTTTGGGGTAGGGCTTATAGCATGACCACCCTGGAAAACCATGCTAGGCCTTATTCTCTGGTTAGGTCTTCTTTATAAAGAAATACGGTGTGTGTGTGTGTGTGTGTGTGTGTGTGTATATATATATATATATATATATATATATATATATATATATATATATATATATATATGGATCTACTTCAGTAGATCAAACTTTTACAAGTTCGAACCTCACATGGCAGAGACCATATGATCGAACTTGTAAAAGTTTGAACACTGAATAAAAAAGAAAAAAAACACAAAAAACAAAACTAGATGTCTGTAGCAGGGTGCTATGCCACCCTGCATGCCCCACACCCCCCTACTTAAATATAACAACTCCGAGATCGCACTACATTGCGGAAAAAGGAAATCTTCCCATCCCGCATTGTACGTGGATCTCCATTCAGTCTGTTTGAACTTTTACAAATTTGATCATATGGTCTCAGCCATATGAGCTTTGAACTTGTAAAAGTTCGATCTGCTGAAGGGGACCCATATATATATATATATATATATATATATATATATATATATATATATATATATATATATATATATATTTTTTTACATATTTACATTAAATGTTAAACTAAGGTCCCATCTGCTTGAGTAGCTGCTATCTCAGGTGGATGTAAAAGATCGCATGGCATCTATTGAAAAGAATATTTATTATTTAACACATCATAAAAAGCATCATTTACATATTTTGAAATTGTACACATTTACTAGCACATATACATACACATTCTGTTTTTTTATCATTGTTATTCTTAAATAATTGACCTCTACTCCATGTTTTACAACCGTAATCTGATTTTTCAAAGTATATCTGCCAAATTTAATTTCCCATTAAAAAATCAGTCTTTTATTCTAAATAATCCATATTACACAAAATAAATTCTTATGCACCTTTTTCACACACTTTTTCTTCTTGTTCTTATAATATCCATACATAATCATATACATATCTATATTTTTTGTCATTAATATTCACAAAATAGTTATTCACACAACTTTTTCCAGTGTTCCACCACTCTTTTACATTTCAGAAAATAAACATGTTCTGTTGTCTCCCCACAAAATAAATGCACTCTTACAACTTTTTTAAATGGCATATTCCCCTTTACTGATAACTTATTACCGGTTTCCATATACAATCTTGACATACTACTATCTTGGTGCAACACTTTTCCTTACTTTAAGCTTTGATCACTTCTTCTGGTAAATTTTCCCATGGATTTATATTATAATATTGTTTTCTCCCATTATTATACCACATCCTTCATTCACTCTGCATCATCATTTTTTATTTTCTATGTTAATATTTTTTCTTAATAATTTATAATTCTTCATTTACACATTTTTTCTTATTTTGATCATCTTCCAGAACCTTTTCATTCTCAGCATTAATTTGTCATTCTCATCCTTTACACACTTTAATACTCCATACATGTTTAAAGAAGTATAATAAACAAATGGATTTAATAAACCCAATCCCCTTCATCTTCACTCATATACAACATACATCTTTTCACTGGGTTTAAAATTGAGCCCTATATAAAAGAAAATACCGATTGCGCAATTTCCTTTTCATATTTTTCTGGGATCATATCAATATTTGACATATATGATATGATTCCTATTAATATAGAATTCACCAGATAAACTTTTTTCCTGAATGCTCATCTATACGTCCTCCACAGAAGACATATTTCTGGCATTTCTTTTATTAAACCTTCCCACTGCATCATAAGTATATAATTTTTCCCAAATTGTATCCTTAGCAAAGAAACTTCATTCACTGAAAAATACATACCCCCAATTTTCACCATATCACCAAAACCCTTACTTTTATATTTATTCAATGTCATTCCCATTTCATTTAAATATCCATTCAGACAAACCAGCAATTCAGTCATCCATATTTTGTTCTAAGTAACTACAGCTATATCATCTGGGTATATCAAAACTACAGGAATCACCACCTTCTTTTGCATTACAAATCCAGCATCTATCATTTTATAAGTTACTAACTCACTATTGCATCCATTAGAAATGTAAACAACATTCCACTCATGGAACATCCTTATCTTTTACAACACTTCAGACACAAGATCACTAACGATCTCCTAATTATGTTACCTATTCCATACTTCTCCATAACATCCCACAAAACATCATGTCCTACTATATCAAATGTCTTGCTACTATCACCTACCATAAGTCTTATATCCTCCCTTTTATTTATAACATCATTCAAAATTTTTCTCAAAACCAATAACAATTCTTGTCATCCGTTGTCTTTTTTACCATATATACTTTCTTCCATAATATCCCTTATCCTTTCTTTCATTCTTCTCTATATTATTCCCACAACAATTTTATAATCTGTGTTATTTAGTGTAGTGGGGCTCATTTATTTCATTTCGTTCTTCTCATCTTTCTTCCATATAAATTATAATATCCTACTACATAACTCTTTATAAACCCTTCCTTTAACCATTTATTTAGTATATTTACAAAATACTCTTTTTTGCCAATCCATTAATTTCTTGTACAGTCCATACACTATACCATCTAGTTCCAGAATTTTCATTATCAGTTTATCAGGTTCAAATGTTAAGTCACAAACTTAAAAAGTATATGCCTCAATATGTACAAAAGACTGAATTTCTTGCGCTTTAAAACCCAGAACAGTTACCAAAATTGATTCATACATATCTGTCTGCCTATTCTCACAGTTGATCTTCTCTTCTTTTTAAAAACAGTTTTACTTAGAGTTTGTTGCTGCATTCCTTTTTTTTTTTTTGCCTGCTGGCACTGTTGCATATATTTTTGTTAGTATATTATCTGCTAGCACAAAACCAGACAACTTCTCAGTTTGTTGCCACTTTCCTCTTTTACTTTCTGTCACTGGTGCACAAGTTTTAACTGCTGCATTCTCTGCTGCCACACAACCTTTTCCACATTACCAACCTCAGCACTTCCAAAAAAGTTATCTGACATCTTACCCCACGAAACAGCAGAACTGTCACTTGGATCATTCTGCTCAAATATTTTAGCAGATCGTCATCTGCATGCTGTTCTGATGACATTTTTGTTACCTGCACCCCTTCAACAGATTTGCTCACTTCCTTCTCCATGAAGACAGCTAACCACTACTCATTTGGAACATGTACCATGCAAGAGTCTTTGTTTACTTCCTGTAGCTCCATAGCAAACAAAATTCTCATTTTTCACCTCTAAACTCTGCAAAGCTTTTCTGTCCTCCTTCATACTGCTGGTTTACTTATGCCTTTTCCTTGCTGCTGTAGGAGCCATTTGAAACCATCTAGCAGCTCCAAAAAGTACTTGAAGTTCCTCAATGCCCTGGCCAAATTTCCTGTAGCAGTGTAAATATCAACTTGGTCTCCCTGAAAAGAGGCTACTAGCCTAGTGGGAGTAACCTGGTCAATAAAGGATAAATAAATAAAAAAAAATTAAATAAAATAAATTTAGTATAGCCACATACACATATATACTTATATAGATTATTCTATCCCTTTTAATCACCAATGACATTTTTTGACAGAAAACATGTTGAAAAAGTGTATCTGTAACTACTATCATCTAAACTAAATACTGTTAAACCAAATGATCACAAATGAGCATCAAATACTACTCAAAACTTTGCTTTAATATAGGGTCTTTGTCTACATTCCCAGAAATTAAATGTACTACTGCCATGGTTGTACAACTGCAAGGAGAGCACAGCTTCTAAATTATATTACAGTTGAACTGCTGAACTTCAATTGTAATATGATTCAACTACTTTCGCCACCAATATAAGTTATTAAAAATGCAGGTGCATAAGGAATACATGCTGAGATCAAACAAATAGCACCCATAAATGTCTATTACATTTCGTCAAAAACAAGAAAACACTGACATAATTTATCAAAAACACATATCACAAACACAAGTCATTGTATAGAACACTTCATATACATTAAATATACCATAGAAAGCTTTGACCTCCCCCCTATTTAAATAGATTTAGTCCACAATTACACAGCTGTGGAGAAAATAGAAAACTTTCAGGCACATAATTACTGCTTAGAAACAAACAAAAACACCCTGAGATGGGTTTACAGTACAATAGTAGGCATTAGCAGGGAGCAAATTTTGATCAACACTCATTTGCATTTTAATTCCTATGATCTAAAACCAAGACAGTAGTGAATTTCTATAGCCTTACACAGTTTTGAATGAAATGTGACTCAGTGATTTGCATATGAGATAAAATGTGTTTTCCCTCAATTGTGCCGATGTTTTTTTCAATGAAAGCAGTATGTGCAACCATAACATATGTATGTGTGTGTGTGTGTGTGTGTGTGTGTGCGTGTGTATGAAGTGACTGACTATTAATGCGATCAATTAATTCTGCTTGCCATTACTTTGTGTGAGATTACAAAACAGTAGTCAGGTGGAACTGGACCTTTCACATTGTTATGTGATGTCAGTTATTATATATAATTAACAGGAGGTACTAGGGGTGCAGCAATTCACATGGGATGTGCAGAGAGGCTAGGCCCCTGAAAAAAAATTGAGTTGTGTTTAGTTTTTGTTTTTTTTTTTCTTATTTTGAGTTTTCATCCTTTAGGATACATATTTTGCGGTTATGAAGTACATTACAGGTGTATATATAAGAACTATAGTTACAATGAGTCATCTATTTATGTGGTCAGAATCCCCAGTTAACAAAAGAGTAAAAGCTAGAATGGGCACACTTGGACTCCTATTTTTACATTTCTAAAGGTTTTATTGTGTGTGGATTTTAGAAATACCTGCAAGAAAGAAGATGGACCAACACATTTATGACATACTTTCATAATTAATAATCTCTCTCATTTAAATCTGATTACAGACATCTGTTGTCTTACTTGCCAGAAAAAAGCAGTCACTAGTGCTTGCAATAATGTATTTCCCCTTTGCATTACTTCATGATTTTTGTCTGTTTTGGCATAACTTGCCCCACTTCGTCTGCAGTTTTCTTACTCTACATGCCTTATGTTACCCAGCAGAGATTACAGCAGGGATTTTTTTTTCTTTAAAGTTGGACTAGTGGAGCATTAATGAAGTATTCAGGCAAGCAGCAGAAATACAGTTAAGTGTGAGTATGACCTTAATGGCATAATTTGATATGCATCTGGGAACCCATACTTACAACAGATACATACAAGTAAGGATCATGCTGTATATTTGCTACCCAGGAGTGGCACAAAACCTCTGAAGAGCTGCATCAGGATGAAAAACTTACAGGTAAACACATCAAAGGTAATACATAGGTTCATAGTTGTATACGTTTGTAGAAGGTAATTGGTCCACTAGACTATTAGCATCCAGGTAGAGCAGTATTTATAAGATATATCTATCCTGCTAACAGATTCTATTAATACTGTGATGTAGATTCAGGTTACTAGAGCAGGTATTGCTGCTTCTTAGCATCATTTCAATAAGTAAGAGGTCGAACAAGATTGCACCCTGTATTGATTTGTAAGCCAAGCTGAGGTCACTGCACAGGAAAGAGAGTTTAGTGATAGGAACATAGTTCAGTAACAGGGCTTTAAGCACTCTGTGTAACTTAAGGAGCTCACACCTGAGACCTTGTTCAGATGTCATTATGGTTTCTCATGTTAACTAATATGGTTGGACATGTACATGCTAAAGTGGGCACTGAATTTTATGATGGGCTTGATTAGTGAGGAGTTGGAGGGGCAATGACAATGAGAATATACCTTTAATAATTAGTTGGGCATGGCAGAAGGATTTCCTAGCAATAGCTGATACATGCTGTCAAAGGAGCGCTCACTGTTCGCGAACATAATTAGGTCTATAATGTTAGTGTCATCTTTGAGGGGTTGTCATAGGTGCACAAGTATTCACATTTCCCAAAGAGTCCAGTACTGCAGTTTTTGTGCCTAGCTTAAGTACATTGGTTTTAGACCAGGACTTCACATGAGTTAGGCCCTTTTACAAAATATGGGTAGCTACTGGAGCTTGAAATGCTGTGCCAGAGACATTGTTTTTAGACCAGGACTTCACATGAGTTAGGCCCTTTTACAAAATATGGGTAGCTACTGGAGCTTGAAATGCTGTGCCGGAGACATTGTTTTTAGACCAGGACTTTACATGAGTTAGGCCCTTTTACAAAATATGGGTAGCTACTGGAGCTTGAAATGCTGTGCCAGAGACATTGTTTTCAGACCAAGACTTCACATGAGTTAGGCCCTTTTACAAAATATGGGTAGCTACTGGAGCTTGAAATGCTGTGCCAGAGATGGTCACAAATGAAAATCAAAGGAAGCAATGTAATTACAGATGTGGATTGATGCTGACGCTGAAAAGTAGGCACTCACATCAATGTTGTAAGCTGATGAGAGAGAAAACCACAGTAAATGAGCCCCTCATCATCATCATAAGGATTTAGTTCTGTCCCTCATGACATTAGGAAGGTGAGTGCATTGACTGTAAAACAGAATCACGCTAGCCATGGGAGTCTCCTTCAGATTATTTTGGGGTATAACAAAGTAGAAAATAACAGTAACCATTTACTTTGATTCAGAGGCATTATCAATGCATAAAAGTTCAAGGTTTGTTGAAAAACTATTTTTTTCAGTTTTTGGGTGTGGATCTCCTTTAATGAAAGCATCGAGTTTACAGTCTTCTATAAACAAAGTCTGGTGGAGACCATTGACATCATGGAGGTACATGCTGAAGAGCAGCCAGTTTAATAACTGAACTTTGTGGGATTCCACTGGTTACAAGCCTTTTACAGGAAAGTGCATCACCAGCCCTGACTATATGGCTTCTCTTTATGAGTCAGCTACCAGATTTAATAGACAGGGCCTATCTTTCACAAATTCAGACTACTTTGTGTCAAGGGTTTGTAGGCTGCCCGCACATTTGTATGCAGGTACCACAGTAACACATTCCATTCCATTACTAGCAATGGTGATGAGGCTAATTAGTCTATAACTAACTTCCAGGATTAGTAGTAGAGAGACCTTTGTATAGGTGTACTGTTTTGGCCATTCTCCATGAGTGTATATGGTAGAGACAGAAGAGATTTAAGAGTTTGTCAGGCTATCTTTGACTCTGGCTAGGAGGCACCTTGTATATTCTATGCACTGACAAGACTAGTAATGTTTTTGCTTTGGAAGGGGCATTCAGGATCATTTCTGAAGTAATTACATGGGAAAGCAGAGGGGGAGTATTTCCAGTCTCGAAATACTAAATATTGAATTTCAGTATTTCGAGACTGGAATCCCAGAAGTTCAAAAATTCAAAACATCATTATTTCAAATAAATCAATACTGTAAACTGGTTATAAATAGGCTTGTATTGCTTTAAGAGGCTGCACATAGTATGAACAGAAACATGGCTAATGTGACATTTCCCCACCGGGAAGTTAAGGAACCATTTACAACACAGCCATATCACAAAAACAAATAGAAGTACTAATCATAGAAGGATACGTATTCCACCTCGAACAGACCATCAATGTCAGAAAGTATTGTTGTTGTAAATGGAAATTGTCCATGAAATGTAAAGGTAGGCTTATAACCTAAACTGTAACTACCGGTGAACAGCTGCTGAAGTCTGTGTCACACAATCATGCTGGGGAGCCAGCAAAAATAGAGAAATACAAACTTTGTAGTGAGTTGAAGCACAGAGCTGCTGTATCCTCAGATACACCCTGTTTATTAGTAGAGGATGCATTACTGTCTACCTCCATGAATTTACTGCCTAGTATATCAACTAGAAACGCCTTACTTCACCAGATGGGAAGAATAAGAAGAAAGAACAGTATGCTGAAAGGTAATAGTAATAGCACTTTGCAGACATTAAATATGCAAGATTACCCCATAAAAATGGGTGTCTTCCTGGAAAAACGTATAGTAGATGATAGCAGTGATTATACTGTGATAGTATTTACTACAGTGACTACAGTGACTGCGGTGGTGGTGCTGCAGTAGCGTTGTCGCCTCACAGTTAGACGTTGCCCGTTCGATTCTCAGTTAGAGCGTCTTCAGTGTGATGACATGCGTGAACGGGTGTTCCTTCGTTGAAGGTTGTGCGTTAGGCCCGGCAAGCCAGCACATAAAACTCTACTGCCAATCATTAGCGGACCGGAGTTCCGCTGTGGCGACCCCTAACCGGGAAGAGCCGAAAGACACAAACAAACAAGTATTTACTACAGTGAACAACCTGTATGACTTCAGTCAAGCCACAATTTGGCTCATGGATGGTACCTTCTTTTACAAAGGGCTTATTTGCAGGCAGTTATATAGCATTCATGGGCTCGTGAAATACTAAAATATGTCTTATGTGATTTTGAAATTGCCGCATCTAAGAGCATTAAATCAAATATAAATAGAGTAGTGTCTAAATGCTGTCAGTTTCATTTTGGTAGAAATATCTGGAGGAAAGTTTAACAATTAGGCTTATCCACCCTATATAACAATAACGTCATTCCAGTTGACAGTGAAGAGTCTGGTAGTGCTGGCTTTTCTGCTAGAATTGGACATCTTACCATCATTCCAGTTGTAATGGGAAATGTTTCCAGTAGAGGACAAAGAACTCATCAAATACTTTACAGATTGGTATGTCCTGGGTAGACCATGTAAATTTGCCACATGGACCACTTCATTTTGTAGATTTCCACCTTTATTCCCTATTCTGTTCTGGAATATCTACAATCTCAATACCTTATTCCACCCATGAACCCAGAACTCAGTGGAAGCATGGTACCAGTGGCTAAAATGTCTGTTGGGTGCCAAGGCAATGGATGTCTCTGTGCTAATGAGTACCGTAGTGAGAGCCAAAAAAACAAGTAGTGCTGCACACTATCAACATATCACATGACACAGCAACCTATCAAAAAGCAACAATTAAAACAACAATTAAGTCTTTAAAAACACAGTAACAATAATACATACATAGTCACTTTTCTTCACTTTCTGTTGTTTTAATTTCAGTATTGGTTTCAAAGTGACTTGTTTATTAAGACCAGGATATTTATCCTCCTCTAAGCGAATAATCCATTCATACTCTTTCATATCCACACTATTTATAAGGTCTCCACATCTAATATTTGGGTGAATTATATGTATAGCTCTAAAACTGAACTGATGTGAATCATCAGTTTCATTAACATGTTTGGCCAAGGAATTAGTTAGTACACTTCTAATTTCATATTTGTGTTCTATGATCCTGTCTTTTAATTGTCTAGTTGACTTTTCAACATAGAAACCCAAGCATTTATTACATGTGGCAAGATATATAATGGAGGGTGTATTACATGTTGCACTGCAGTCTAAAACAAACCTTTTACCATTCACAGGCTGTATAAATTCAGTTGACTGATTTATACTTAAACAGCAGGAGCAATTGTAGCAGGGAAAAGTGCCCTTTTTATTAAACTTTGTTACTACATTACTATTTAATGAAAAGTCTTTATAACATAATAGTTTTTTTAAATTACTACAGTTATGATTGGTAAACCTAGGTTTATTTGGAAGCCAGTTTTCATGACCTGGTACAGCTTTCAGAACATCCCAGTTTCTACTGATAACATCTTCTATTGTTCTACTAGCTCTACTATAAGTCATGAGATATCTCAAGTGTTGGGGCGAGGTCACTCTCAGCTCTTCAGAGGCAATATTAGCCTGAGTAGAAAAATGGGGTCCAGCTTTCGAATTCCCTTACCCTTAGGGCATCTCTTTTTGCTGTTTCTACTTCTTCCATGCTATAACCCCTTTCAATAAAGTTATCAGTCATTTCTTGCATCTGAGCATAGCAAACTTCTGATAGAGTGTTTAGCCTACTGGCTCGCAGGTATTGACTCTTAAGGACACTTTTAAAAGTCCTTTTTGCATGCATTCTTCTCTTGTGTAAATATTTATTTACCTGTACATCTTTTTATATATGCTTGTTTCTAGGCCAGATTCTGTTTTTTGTAACCTAACATCTAGGAAATTCACAAAATCTTCAGCATATTCCATCTCAAATTTAAGGAACTCAAGGGTATTATTTAGATATTTGTAAAACTTGTACAGTTCTATAACAGCACCATGCCAAACCAAAAAAAAACATCCAGAAAACGTTTATAGAATGATATTTTAGAGGCATATATATTGGAATTTCCATATATGTATATACTTTCCCATTTACCCAGCATTACATTTGCATATATATATTGGCTAGAGCAGTGCCCATGGCCGTTCCTGAAACCTGGTGATAGACTTGTTTATTAAATGTGAAAATATTATTTTCCAAAACTAAATCTAGTAGCTCACATATAGTATACCCTAGTGAGAGAACAGGATAGAGTGGAAGAACTGAGAGTTCGGATGGCCAGCGGATGTCTGACATCACCTAAAAGGAGAAGGGTACTTCACAGACATGGGCAGTTCCAGACTATCCTGACCAATAAGGACTCCTATACTAGCACAGAATGTCTAAAGGGTATAGCAAGAGTCCTACAAATGTGAGTTAAAGGTTTACTGAATTAGTCTGGCATGTATCATTATTTGGGGTGCATATCACAACTTATCTATGTATCAGTATCAGGTGCACCTAAACACTAGTTAGTTCTGCAAGTGGTGGAGGGTTAAAAAACAAAAGTTGCATACTGAAAATATGATATTTTGACGTTTCAGTATAGTGACTTGAAATTCTGATAATGTGTACAGCCTCTTAAAGCAATACAAGCCTATTTAGAACCTGTTTACAGTATTTTGCTATTCGGAATAGTGACATTTAGAACTTGCAAACTTCCAGGATTCCAGTCTTGAAATACTGAAATTCGATATTTCAGTATTTTGAGATTGGAAAGTAGACCCAAGCAGAGACAAAGTAGTAAGAAGGGAAGTGGGGAGAAGTTTGATGTAAATTTATGTGTAAGCATACTGGCAATGCCTCAGGGTTGGAATTAAGTGGTACAATTTCAAATCAGCTCCTTGAATTATTGAGTGTCACTTCTCAAACTCCTGTGTTAAAAAATGATTTATGGCTATCTTTGGAAGATGGGATAATAATTTCTGCTTGGCTTTGCAAGGTTTCTTCTTATGCTTGAGATGTTTGCAGGCCTTTCTGAGATGACTTGTAGAATGAGATTATTCCTTGATGACAGAAGTTTTTTTTTTTTATTTATTTTTTTACATTACTGTAGAATTTGTTTATACTGGGTTTCCATCAAAGGATCTTGTCCTTTAATTTGCCATCACTACTGTGACAGAAGGGAATAAAAGCTTCAATGCAGCAGCTAAGATGGGAATTAAAACTGGCGGTCTAAGTAGCTAATTTTGTTATATAGTCCTGCCAGGAAAATTTCAAATTTCCTTAGGCTGTCCAAGAGAGCTAAGGAGGTTTATCTTGGTGAAATTCCTAAACGCAGTGGGGTTTGATGCTGTCTTGGATTGTTTACGTAGGGAAAATATGACAGCATGGTTATCAGATTTGATCATGGGACAGTTTGTACGTGGAGCAGATGGGTGTTATATTAGTGAGAACATGGTCAGGAAACATTATTCCCTGGAAGGAGAGGGGCCTAGCTAGTTAAAAGAGTTGAATTTATAAAATCAAGAAACTGCTGTGAATATTAATTCTTTGTTATATATATGCAATTTAATGGAAATCTGAAGTTATGAAAAAAAAAGGAGCAGGCATGATTCCTAGAAGTTTCCAGTTATGGCTACACTGTACTGTGACCAGTCCCTACTTTTCTGCTGTCTGTTTTCCTCACCCTTCCAGGTTGTGCTTTTTTTTCTATACTTAACATGGTTTATGTACTACAGAACAATACATATAATCACTATCTTCCATCACTTTAATGTGTAACTACACAGACTTAACTATTAATCCTCAAAGGAGACTTTTAGATTAATTTTATAATTCTTCATTCGATATGAATGGTATAGATGCTAATTCTTATTATTTACTATTAACAATTACTTTTGATATGTTTGCTATGAAATGTTATCTGGAATATAATGGTAAAAATAGCTCATCAATAAAGAAGATGGTGTTCTATAAATACATGAGCTGTAACTCTTATTTGGTTTAAAGAGAGACAGTAAAAAGATAAATATAAAAATTTAGGCTTCTCTTTTTCTAAATAATTTTGTCCCAGATTTTCCAGAAGCCTAATGAAGACCCCAGCTCATTAGCAGTTATAATTACATTATGCAAACCTTGGGCCTAAGGGAAGTATTGGAACCAAAGTCTTTAAAAAGGAATGCTAGCATTATGTTCTTAGCAATTAAGTTGTAATTGTAAATGTTAAGTATGTCGATCAACAGCCGCTGAATTAGGACCATACTGCAACTATAGCTGAATGTATTTAAATTTGTACACATACACTTTGATGTCCTTGATATTGCATTTAATCTTTGTGCTGTTCCTTGAAAATGTTTCTCTGCACACCATGAATGCCGAACAGATTTTTTTTGCATATTTCAACAAAACATAATGATTCATTTCTGTTCTTTTGTATAAACATGCTTTTAGATGTAGTCAAACATGAGATTACTGATGTGCATATATTTCATACCCGTAATAATTGTATATAACGTGCCTTGCTGTTTATATATAATAAAGTTTATAGCTTTCTTTGCAAATACTCTAAACACTGTAAAGATATAGTTTTCAAATAAATTGCACCATACAATCTTAGTACACTGGTTGTTGAAAAATTAGGGCCTGTACATATCTACGACTGTTACTGTTTTCTTTCTACATTGCCATGTTATTACTCTTTACTTATTATCAAAAATATTTCCAAAAGTTTCTGTATACCTTGCTTGTACTTGGGTCATGCCAGCAAAGACTGCATAGGACTAGTTTGCTAAATGAATGAAAAAAAGGAACAAAGAAATGAATACTGTACATCATATTGTATGTGAATGGACATCCTCTTATTCTCTGATCCATAAAAATGCCTTGTTCGGACTAATAATGTTGGTTAATTAAAGAAGACAAGTAAAGTATGAAGGCTGGTAACATTTACTAAATTATATTTCTGGGCAGGAGATAATGTTATTCTTTAACCAGATTTGTATATTTTCCTGTCATTGATATGCAGTTACTTTAAAAAGATTGTAATTATTTTATTGTGCTATTGTATGTTTATAATACTGTTATCATTGTATCTCTTCAGCATTTTATTTTACATTTTTGTGCCTTGTTACAAAGCTTCGTTTTTGAAATGACCAATAACCACTCTTAGATGAAATATGTTGTTTTTGGATTTAAAAATGTAAATAGTTGAGGAATTCAATAAATATGTAGAACTATTTTCTTTAAATGTTATGAAATTGCTTGTGGTTGTCATGCTCACTATTTCCTCCACAACATCAGTTTCATCATCATGGATCAGTGATGTCTGAGCATTCTAATTCTTTCAAAAGAAAAGTCAGTTTCTTTTTGTTTTTGAAAATATCTTTAACCACCAAGGGATGTGCAGTATTAGAGCCTCTGATGTCCTTTTGTGTTCTTGTTGTCTGTCACTCTTATTTGGACTTTGAAATATCTCCAATAAATGAGGAGTGCACTGCATCAGAGCCATTTTCTTCTTGACTGGGACTATTTGAACTTTGACATATCTAACTACTAAGGAATGTTTTGCATTAGACATGCTACTGTCCTTTTCCTTCTTTGTGTCTAGAACTTTGAATTTGGACTTTGTGAAATTCTAACTGACAGAGGAAGCTACTTCAATGACTTATTGGACTTAAAAATGTTGAAGTCCTAGTAGTGTACCATAAGTACTAGGAAATAAGTACAAATGCAGTTAGAGTTCTCCTGTCATCTGACTATCTATATGAGATTATCTTTTCCTTTCTCATTGCAACAAAAATACTGTTCTGTCTATGCAATTAGATCATTTTTGAAAGTAAAGCGTTTGATTGTGTAATGCATACAATTTTGTGACTGATGTCTTATTTCATTATTAAATGGTATCCTCATCATACTGGTGTGATTGTTGCTTTCCACACTTTTAAAGACTGTTTGGCCACTAACTGTCATAATTTACTTTTGGTTGGCTCACTGAGTGACCAATAACTGAAGTCTTGATATAAGATTACTAGTCTGATTTAGTATCATCATGCAATGAGTATATGTAAGGGGTACTGTCATTGGAGAGACATCAGTAACCCCTCCGGGAAAATGTGAGTGTACTTATATAAAAATAATTTGGTTAAGTTTCAATTACTTTTGGTAAGATTGTCATCAAAGGCAACAGACTCAGGCTGAGGTGAGCTAAATACTGGTAAGGCAATGAATATAACACTGTCCTGTAGCTGGTGTTGTAGAGTTTATTTGGGTATGATAGACGTCAGCTATTTCTTTGTCACACCAGTAACAGCAGCATGGCATTTTAGGTGCATACCCCTGTCCATAACACACAGTCAGATAGATAGGTAAATAGACATATAGAGATAGAACACAGACTAAAATGGTTACTTTGGCCATGATAGCAAATGATAAATTCATTACTTAATTCAGAATTAAGAATTGTCTAGTATGCCTAGTGGGCTCGTTAAGGCATTTTTTATACAGTACTATAAAATGTGTTGTGTATATATACAGACTACTAGGTATATCCTCACCAGAATGCTATACTATGGGTGAATATTAGATGCCTGCCTTGAGTTCAGATTTCCTCCTGTACCACATCTAATGTTTGGTCAATTCACGGTTCCTCCAGTCATGATCATGCATTTTTTTAAAACATGGGGAAATGCAAGTTTGGTAAACAGACCACATCATTCTAACTTACAAAACCCTGATGTTTTTGTAGGAGTGTACTTCCACTACATAAACTAGCTAACTCTGTCAACAGTTTTTCTTACACACAAGAAAATACTTAGGCTGTCTACAAAAATCAGTGCTTTCTTTTCCTTGAACAGCACAAATGAGCTTTTGTGGAAATGCTTTCTTTGAATTATGGTTTTGTGAACTGCTTTGTGACAAAATTTCCTGCTCTCCACAAAAAACATCCTATTGACCATGATCACATACATGAGTTTAGAGCAAATAATGAAACTGAAATCATTCTTTTTAATCTCAGATACACCCCTTACCCCATATTTTAACAACTGCATTCACCCATCTCCACTTATTGTGTGGCTTTGCATTAAATTCTAGCTGTCCTCACATCAACAGTTATAAGGAATAAGGCTATCCATGTCTGTAATGGAGCTAATGCTAAAGGGATATCTTCTTATATGACCCTACCTTCTAAGATAGTCTTAAGTAAATTTCATGCTGCTAATATCGGTGTCTTAGCCTCTTTATAGTCTTTGTTCTGTGTAGAAATACGACATGGTGTCAGAACTAAAGGTTTTGGTATCAGAAATAGCAATTTTATATTGCTTATTTTTGTTTCCTTAAGTATTTCTGCCTTTTTTTCAGGTTCACCAAATAAAATTCTATTATGTCATATCGATGAGTAATACACGACCAGCACTGTATTTCATAGTTTGTCAATGAAAAATCTATAAAATACCTATTAAAAAAGCTTTGTTTTTCCATTTTCCTATTTATTTCCTATTTTCCCTTGTGAAGACTGGTAGAGATGGGTGAAGGCTGCCAGCCTAGTCAAATACAATTTGGTACATAATTCTGTCATTTGTAAATATGGGTATAAACTACAGGCATGTTGTCTTAAATGTAAAGAAATACTGTTACATGTGGAACTGGAAATAAATGTGACACCAGTGCACTCTACTGACCAATTTGAAGTAGTAGTGGTGCCAAAAAGTCTAGATGAAGAAATTCTTTCTATTGTTTTAACCAAGAGTTAAATTGCTAGATTTAAACATGTAAATGTGTTTTTATTGCTCTGTTCCTGACTAGCTGCAAGATAACAAAAGGGAGATGTTAAGAATGTAAATGCAGTTAATCTGTCAGCCTGGGAACACCAGGAAAGTGTAAAAAGAGGATGTAATGTTTATCAGAACTGCAATAGCAATTTAAACAGAGAGAATCAGAAGGCATTAAGCATTTTTGTCTTCATCATCCAACTTACAGCACTCTGCCGCTTGCTCACATGTAAGTTATCTTAGACTTGTGTTTTCTTTTAGAGATAGCTAGAACTAGAAAGTTTAGACTAAGTGTTTTTCTGTTTTGTCAGAACTGTACTACTAAATTATTTTAAGTATTTCTGTGTTCTCTGAACTCTTAACTAGCATTGACCATGTAGTAGAAAGTATTGTCTTGTGGTTTTAATTATTTATTATTAAATATTTTAAAACCTTTTAACTGTGGCTGGTTTGTGTAGAGATAATTTAAGCTCTAGAGTACATTGCATGTATATAAGGATCCTGTGCCAAGTCACTCTAATAAGCCTTGAGACTGTTTAGTCATACTACCAATTGGATAATAATATTGCACAGTAATAATTGGACACCCTTTTAAGGGCCTTTGAGTAGCTGATAATTATTAGCTGGGTGGTGACAAAGTACTACCTTATAGTCTGGGTAAAAGGGGCACAGATGGAGAATCTGAGCCAGCCTTCCCCAGAAGTGTCTGTGTGTTTGTATAAACTCTTATCTCAAAGTGTGTGTGTGTGTGTGTGTGTGTGTGTGTGTGTGTGTGTGTGTGTGAGTGTGTGTGTGTGTCAGCTACTTGGGCTGGGAAAAGAAGCACTAGTTGGACAGAGATGTTGCTGGAGATTTTAGCTTGCCCAGCTATGCTGAGATGTGGACCCTATAGCTGTGCCAGTGGGGAGTCTTATTGGGGACCTGGAGAGCAAGTCAGCCACCAGCCTTGGACTGACTGTGATCTCTGTGTGCTCTTAAGGGAAATTGCACTTTACTGTGTGTATTTGTTATCCTTTCCTATCATATGAGATGCCTCTCTGGTGTTAGTGGTGAGGATTGAGGCTCCTTGATTGCTGGGCCAGGGCATTGGTGTCACATATTAATTGGTGGCAGTGGTTGGTATATCCACCTCACATTTGTGTTTGGCAGTGGTTCGGATATCCTCACATATTGTTTGGCAGTGGTGGGATATCCACATCACATATTAATTAGTTGTCAAATACTAATTGGCTTGTAGTGGTGTGGGTAGAGTGAATCCTGTAGCTTGTGTACAGTGAGCTTTGAAGGTGTTTTGTACTCTAAAGCAGCCACGGAGTGAATACTCAGAGTTCAGATCATGGTTGTTTTATTTATTTTGTTAGCTTAGTTAGTCAGCGTGAGCAGGCAACATGTCAACAGAGGAGTATGGAAAGCTGACAAGGAGCAAGTTGATGGAGATGTGCCAGGCTAGGGGACTGGTGCATGGAAACCTGACTAAGGCAGACCTGATTGCAGCCTTGGTTACAGCTGCATCAGAAAAAAGCAACCAGGAGGACAATCAGACTGGCAGTGGAGATATAATTCCCTCGGAGAATGGACAGCTCAACCTTTCTGCTGTGGACATAAAAATCCAGCTGGAGCTAAAGAGACTTGAGTTGGAGGCCAGGCATTTGGAAGTAGAAGCAGCTGAGAGACTGAGGAGTCTACAGGCTGAGGAGAATGAGAAACTGTTATATCTGGAAGCTGAGGAAAAGGGAAGACAGAGGCAGCATGAGAAGGAGATGCTGACTCTTTGCCAGAGACATGCAGGTAATGGGGTAGAGAGTAACTGGACTCCAGAAGCACAAAAAATCAGTACATTTCTTCAGCAGTTTAAAGAGGGGGATCATTTTGATAGTTTTATTCATATGCTTGAGAGGGTATGTAAACAGTACGAAGTTGACCAAGGGCTCTGGGTATGGTTCCTGACCCCCTTACTCCATGGTAAAGCTGTAACTGTTATGTTCAAAATGTCTGATGTTGCATGTTTTGATCATACTGCTGTAAAACATTGTCTGTTAGAACTGTTTAAGCTAACACCTGAAAGGTATAGGAAAAAGTTTTGTGAGCATAGACGCAAGGCAGATGATAGTGTGTGTAAATATGTTGCTGAATTGAGCACTTATTTCCATAGGTGGGTGAGTGGATGTCAGGTCACCACTTTTGGAGGGCTGGTGGACCTTTTGGTGAGGGAACAATCCCTTAGCACTTTGCCTGAGGACATGAGGATCTGGTTAGCTGATAGACAATGTGCTACTTTAGATGAGTTGGGGAAGAAGGGAGACCTATACCTGGCAAGCAGGGCCACCCTGCACAGGAAGGGGACCCTCAGTACTGCTCATGGGTCTAAAGGAACCCATGTTGGGCAGCACAGACTGCCCCAACAGAATCTGCCAGTAGCAGGGGAAGCCACTAGTCCAGGTACACATCCAGGAGCTAGGGTTAAATGTTTTGAATGCAACCGTTGGGGCAATGTGGCATACAGGTGTCCATGGAGGCAAGGTGGGGAAGCAAAAGTGAGGGAGCCAGTAAGTGGGAAAGACAAAATGCCAATAGTAGGTTGTCTCGAGACAACAGGGGTACTAAACTACCATCCTGTAGATGTCCTGATAGGGAAGGATTTGGATGAGGCAGTACCATGTGCTTATGCAGTTACACAGGGTGAGGCTAGGAGACAAGCATGTGGGTCTGGTAGCCTGGGGGAGACCTAGACAAACTGCATTCTTGCAGCCAGGACTGGTGAGGTGGTTACTTCATGGAGGGAGATACTCTGTAGCAGTGAAACTGAAGGTGAGCCACAGCTGCTTGTGGGTACTGATGGTCCCTTGGACAGAGTGACTGCAAAGGTAGAGGTGAGTAGTAGTACCCAGGTTGACAGTGAGGCACGACTGTCAGAGGATGCCAGACTTCCTGTGGAAGGGGAGCTGGGAATGGTTACAAGGAGAGAGTTAAGTCAGGCTCAGATCTCAGACCCTACATTGCAAGGCTTGAGGCAGATAGCTAGGCAGGCACCTGATTCTCAAGGAAAGGAGGAATCTGTATACTGGGACAAAGGGTTACTATACAGAGAGTGGACCCCCAAGGGAGGGCTAGAAGGTGAGCGAGTACAGCAGTTGGTAGGGCCTAGAGCCTACTGTCTGGCACTTCTAGCCATAGCCCATGATATTCCCTTTGCAGGTCATATGGGCATAACATGCACAAAAAGGCATATTATGCAGAACTTCTATTGGCCTGGAATTTCCAGAGATGTAACAGGGTACTGCAGGACTTGTGAGCAGTACCAAAAGGTAGGAAAGGTGAGAGCTCCTTTGATGGCTTTGCCTATGATTGACAAGCCATTTCAGAGGGTAGCTATGGATATTTTGGGTCCTCTGAGTACCCCAAGTTCCACAGGGAAAAAGTATATCCTAGTGGTAGTGAATTATGCTACACGATACCCTGAGGCAGTGGCTTTGTCCTCCATTGAGGCAGAGAAGGTGGCAAATGCTTTGTTAGAGATTTTCAGCAGGGTAGGTTTCCCAAAACATCTACTGACTGACAGAGGTGCCAATTTCATGTCAGACCTGCTGGCTTGTCTGTGGAAGTCCTGTGGGGTGAAGCACATGAAGACCTCCCCCTACCATCCCCAGACTAATGGTCTTGTTAAGAGGTTAAACTCTACAATCAAGTCCATGCTACGGGCATTTGCAGATCAGTTTAAGAGGGAGTGGAACAAATATTTGCCCCATCTGTTGTTTGCTTACAGAGAGGTTCCCCAGGAATCCACAGGTTTTTCACCCTTTGAGTTGTTGTATAGGCATAGGGTGAGGGGACCTACAGATTTAATTTGAGATGAGTGGGAAGGTGAGTGTGAGTCTCACAAGGAGTCTGTTGTGGCATATGTCCTAAACCTCAGGACAAGGCTCAGGGAACTCATGGGCTTGGCCCAGGAGAACCTGGAAGAAGCCCAACAACAGAAAAAGGTGTGATATGACAGGAATTCTTGAGCTAGAAAGTATGCTGTGGGGCAGCAGTTAATGGTTCTCATTCCTGTCAGACACAAGCTGCAAGCAGCTTGGGAGGGACCCTACAAAGTGGTAAGAAAGGTAAGTTATGTTAACTACATGGTGGAATTGCTAGGCAGATGGCAGTACCACAAATTGTACCATGTTAACATGATGGAACCTTACCATGACAGAGAGGCCCTTGTGCTGAGCATTTGCAGTAGATTGCAGGAGGAGTCTGAGGAAGATCTGGGGACTGATCTCGTGAGTGAAGATCGGGCTGACACCTCAGTGGAAGGGGGTAGCAATGTCCCAGCATCTATCACCTACCCAGGTTCAAGAAATCTGAGCAGTGTTGCAGGAATTTGGGGACATGTACACTGGGAAACCAGGGTGCACCCACCTAGTGCAACATCAGGTGGATACAGGACCCCAAAGGCTTATTAGGCAGGCCCCTTATAGGGTGCCTGAGAGAGTCAGACAGACCCTGAAGGAAGAGGTACAGGAGATGTTGGAACTAGGGGTGATTCAAGAACAGTCCCTGGCCTCCCCAGTGGTGCTGCTGCTAAAGAAGGATGGCAGCACCAGGTTCTGTGTGGACTACAGGAAATTAAATAGTCACACAGAGTCAGATGCTTACCCCATGCATAGGACAGATGAGGCCCTAAAGCAGCTGGATGGGGCTAAGTATCTTACAACCACTGATCATACCAAGGGTTATTGGCAGGTGCCCTTGACTGCCAGTGCTAGAGGGAAGTCAGTCTTCATGACTCCTTTTAGCTTGTATGAGTTCACAAAGATGCCCTTTGGGATGAAGAATGCCCCAGCGACTTTTCAGAGGCTGGTAGATCATATCCTAGTAGGAGCCAGAGGGTTTGCCCTTTCTTACCTAGATGATATTGCCATCTACAGCCATTTATGGCCAGAGCACCTTCAGCATGTCAGGGAGGTGCTGGGCAGACTACAGAGGGCCGGGTTGACCATTAAGCCGAGCAAATGTCAGATGGGTATGGCGGAGGTCTCCTACCTAACACATAGAGTGGGGAGTGGTAAGATAAGGCCAGTTCCTGCCAAAGTGGAAGCTATTCAGGCATGGCCTGCACCTGTTACCAAAATGCAGGTGAGGGCATTTTTAGGGAGAGCAGGTTACTACAGAAAGTTCGTCTCCAGTTATAGTACCATAGCTGCTGCCCTCACAGACCTGACAAGGAAGAACAGGCCAGATAAGGTAGTGTGGACCCCAGCATGTGAGCAAGCATTCCAGAAGCTTTAAGAAGCATTGGGAGGACCCCCTGTGTTAGCCAATCCAGATTACAGCAAATAATTTGTTGTGCAGGTGGATGCTTCAAACCATGGGGTGGGGGCTGTTCTTAGCCAGATTTCTTCAGAGGGGGAAGAGCACCCAGGGGTTTATCTCAGTTGTAGGCTCCAACCCAGTGAGGAATGCTATGCAACTGTAGAAAAGGAATGTCTAGCCATAGTGTGGGCACTGCAAAAACTTATCTGTATGAAAGGAAATTCACTGTTATGACAGATCACAACCCCCTAATATGGTTAAACGGAGCCAGCCAGCAAAATGTCAAGTTGCTAATATGGAGCCTAGGGTTGCAAGCATATGATATGTCAGTGCAGCACCACAGTGGGAGTAGCAATGCCAATGCAGATGGGCTCTCAAGAAAGGGAATGGGGTGAGGTACACTCAGATAAACCTAACCCTCTCAATCGGCATTTCTCAAATTTCTCAAGGGTCACTTGAAAAACTAGCTTGAGTTCTCTGGGGGGGGGGGGGGTGTGAAGACTGGTAGAGATGGGAGAAGGCTGCCAGCCTAGTCAAATAGAATATGGTGCATAATTCTGTCATTTGTAAATATGAGTATAAACTACAGGCTTGTTGTCTTAAATGTAAAGAAATACTGTTACATGTGGAACTGGAAATAAATGTGACAACGGTGCACTCTACTGACCAAAGTAAGGCATGTAGTGACCCTTTAAAGTAGCAGTGGTGCTGAAAAGTCTAGATGAAGAAATTCTTTCTATTGTTTTAACCAAGAGTTAAATTGCTGGATTTAAACATGCAAATGTATTTTATTGCTCTGTTCCTGACCAGCTGCAAGATAACAAAAGGGAGATGTTAAGAATGTAAATGCAGTTAATCTGTCAGTCTGGGAACACCAGGAAAGTGTAAAAAGAGGATGTAATGTTTATCAGAACTGCAATAGCAATTTAAACAGAGAGAATCAGAAGGCATTAAGCATTTTTGTCTTGATCATCCAACTTACAGCACTCTGCCTCTTGCTCACATGTAAGTTATCTTAGACTTGTGTTTTCTTTTAGAGATAGCTAGAACTAGAAAGTTTAGAATAAGTGTTTTTCTGTTATGTCAGAACTGTACTACTGAATTATTTTAAGTATTTCTGTGTGATCTCTGAACTCTTATCTAGCACTGACTGTGTAGTAGAAAGTATTGTCTGGTGGTTTTATTACTTATTATTAAATATTTTCAAACCTTTTAACTGTGGCTGGTTTGTGTAGAGATAAGTTAAGCTCTAGAGTACATTGCATGTATATAAGGATCCTGTACCAGGTCACTCTAATAAGCCTTGAGACTGTTTAGTCATACTACCAATTGGATAATAATATTGCAGAGTAATAATTGGACTCCCTTTTTAAGGGCCTTTGAGTAGCTAATAATTATTAGCTGGGTGGTGGAAGAGTCCTACCGTATAGTCTGAGTAAAAGGGGCACAGCTAGAGAACCTGTGCCAGCCTTCCCCAGAAGTGTCTGGGTGTTTGTATAAACTCTTGTCTCAAAGTGTGTGCGTGTCAGCTACTTGGGCAGGGATATGAAGCACTGGTTGGACAGAGAGGGTGCTGGAGATTTTAGCTTACCCAGCTAGGCTGTGAGATCTGGACCCTATAGCTGTGCCAGTGGGGAGTCTTATTGTGGACCTGGAGAGCATGGGAGTGACGAGTCCCGGACTGACTGTGATCTCTGTGTGCTCTTAAGGGAAATTGCACTTTACTGTGTTTATTTGTTATCCTTTCCTCTCATATGAGATGCCCTTTATGGTGTTAGTGGTGAGGACTGAGGCTCCTTGATTGCTGGGTCAGGGCACAGGTGTCACATCCCTGAAGAATCTTGTTAGTGAAATGGTATTTATTTTTCATTCCCTCCTAAACAACAGACATATCAAGTTCTTCAGTTTTTGGTTTGAGATAAATAAGACCGCCAGTAAGTATGACGCTGAGTGGAAACCTCTTGGAAAAATAGAAGCATTAATGTTTTGAGCTTTATCTCACTGCATGCTGAAGATATTGAAAATATAGTGTATAATATTACTTCACATCACAGGTGAGGAAGCAATTAAGGTATTTAATGCTTTTAACTTTATGAAAAAACAGAGAAAGATGCATGATTGCTGTGTTGAGAAATATATGCAAACATACTGTGAGCCAATAAAGAACCTACATCATCATTGCATTTAATTTTCACTAGGAATTAAGGAGTTCAGGAGTCAGTTGATGCTTATGTAAATTAATTAAAACAAAAGATGAAAGAACATGACGTTTGTAACCTGCATTGTTCTTTAATAAGAAAAATAATTGCGCATGGAATTATAAATTATCAGGTTAGAGGCAGACTATTAAGTGAAGAAGATGTGATACAGAAAAAAGTGAAAACTGTGTGTGGAGTGAGTAAGGTTTCAAACATATGAGATATATTTTTGAATTGGTTAATATTTCTATTCTATCATATCCAAAACTAATACCCTGCAATCAATGGTACATTTAATTTGCATAGTGTGTGTGTATGTGTGTGTGTGTGTGTGTGTGTGTGTGTGTGTGTGTGGGGGGGGGGTGTATACTATATATACACTTTATATGGCAGCTGTCTTTCTTGCTCATCTTTTTATGTGGATAGGCGGTTGGCATAGTTTACAAGGTGCAGGGTATGATTCCCACATGGGGTAAATGACTGGCAATGGAATGTCCCACAAGGTCAGTAACTTGGAATTAATTTATGAACTTATGTAAGGGTGGGAGGTTGACATAATGGTTAAGTTATTTACTTTAGAAACACAAGGTGCAGGGTTTGATTCTCACATGAGGTAACTGGCTAAACTTAGAATGACCCACTAGGGCAGTTAGCCTAGTACTAATCTATGAACTTATGTTTATGGAAAATGATTACTCACTGTACACCAGGCAGAAGAGGTGTATTCAAGAAGCAGGTGTGAGATTCAAGCTGCTGTATCCAGCTGTTTAACCCTCACATGTTTGGCAGTGCTGTGTATTGACACAGATACCTTGAGTGACATTTTTCCTGTAAAAGCACAAATTAAATTTCACCAATACCGGATTGCACACAGGACGCTTAGTTTGCAGTGACAAGCACTGTCTCCAGACTTGCAAACCAGATACTCCTGACATTGCTTTGTATTCTCACTCCAACTGTCTAATGAATAAAAAATGGTCTGTTGCCATGGATATGAACTTTCTCACTATCTCCATTACCGGCTTGGTAGATATGGGCATCCTGAGGCAATGTAGAATTTGCCTCATATGTACTGACAACCAGGTAATTCTCAAACAAACTGATATGGTATGTGAGAGATGTATTTACACAATGTCACTGGAGGCAAAGCTCTCACATAAAAGCGCTCTTGATGTCAATAAGATTGTCAGTAGTACACACGCTGCACCTATCACACACAATTCAAAGCAGACATATAAACCCACATATGATGAGGCTCTTACCAATGTAACCTCCCTAAACACCAAAGACCTCCTAGATGAAGTACACAAAACAAATACTCTCCGCAGCCCTAAATGCACTCATTCAAAACAATACCCATATCAACACATACAGCCACAACTCATGGTGCCTCTACTTCTAAGCCCATAAGGCAAGCCACTACACAATCTAGCATTCTGGTCATTGGAGACACCATTGGGCGACACACTGATGTCCCTCTCACCACGCTGAGGAAGGAGAAAGTCATGGTCAGTTGCTTATTGGGGGCTACAATCTGCCACATTACACACGCACTCAGATCATTGGACCACAAGTACCAGTATGACTCAGTCATAGTCCATGTGGGTGTAAATGACCCAAGACATTCCTCCCTAGAACATATGAAGACAGACATCATGGATCTCTCAGAATATGTGTCCCAGGCTGGTATGGGCCTAGCACTGAGCAGCACTTTACCTTCTCCAAGGATGATGCCACAATACAAACAAAAGATGGCTAACTTTAATAACTGGCTTAGTTTCTGGTGTAATTCTAAGGGGGTGCAATATTTGTCAACATGGATGGAGATAGTCAACAGACCATGCTACTTTACCAGGGATGGTCTGCACCTCTCCCGCTAGGCTTTCAAATATTAGCTAAAACATTGTCTTTCCCATATTGCCATTTTTAGGCAATGCCTAACTAAAAGTACTTCCGACACAACAAATCAAAACCAAGAAAATCTAAGGGTATTACTGTTCAATGATAAGAGTCTAAACAAAAAGCTCCACTCCCTAGAAGCTCTCTTCACCCTAGAGAATGCTGATGTCTGTGTGGTCACTGAAACATGTTTTAAAGCTTGCAGAGAGCACATCAACAGTGCAAGGTTATAATGCCTTCCATACATTTAGACCAGCTACTACACAGACAGGGACTAAAGGTGGAGGTGTCTCGATTTACATCAAAATAAATATACCTCAAGCCTGGTCAAAGAGGACAATGCACTTGAGCTGCTCGATGTTCAAATTACCATAGGCAAAATCCATTACCACTTCCTTGCAAGCTAAAGGTCCCCCTCTATGACCCAGGAAACCCATACCATGTATTTAAACTTATTGGAAACACTCGGCATCCAAACCAATACCATATTCATGGGCAACTTTAATTACCCCACTATTAACTGGGAATTCTATATAACGACAAATGTACGTGCACAGAGATTCCTTGAGTTTGTAAACACAAACTCCTTGCACCAGACAGTCAATGCACCAACCAGGAGTGCAACCATAATGGATCTGGTCCTCATTAATATGGGAGAGTGCTGCACATGTCCTAGTGTATTGTCTTTCCTAGAGAGGCCAGACCACAAAATGGTCTCCTTTGAAGTATGACCCCCATATAACCCTGTAATATTCAGGAACTACTCTAAGGCTAACTTTCTGCTATTAAGTGATAACCTGGAAGAAAGTCCCCATTAACCCTGAGAACACTGCTGCCTATGCAGAACTTCTCACAATAGCCCTATACAAGCATGTTAATAGCTGCATAGAGGCAGCTGTACCCACCAGGAAGTATAGAACTAACTCAAAAAACAAGCCACCCTGGTGGAATCACAAAATGAATAGGCTGTATAACAGAAGGAAGAAAACCATGGCAAAAATTAGCAGGTGCATTATACAGCAAGATAAAAGCACTCTCATCAAACTAAACAAACAACTCAGAGGAAAAATAAAGTTGACCAAAGCCAAATTTGAGGTAAATTTGGCCTCCCAGGCCAAGGACACCCACAACGCATTCTTTATCTATGTCCAGAACATCAAAAGCAATACACAATTGTATGAAGAGCTCATAGTAAATGGAGTCACTTAGACTGAGCCAGAAGATATAGCAAACCTGTTGGTCGAGTAATTCAGCTCTGACTTTATCCCTCTGTCCCCCTCAACCTTCCCTCAAGAAATACCATCAAATATAACTTATCCCTGCTAACAGTAGGGAAAAGGTCCTTAATGTTCTCTCTAAAGCCAAAAACACTGCATCAATGAGCCCAGACAAGATCCCAGGATACCTTCTAAATAGCAGGAAACATGACCCGTCAGGCCCTCTGGAACTGCTATTTAATTGTACCTTCATGCCTCATGAATGGAAAATGGCAACAATTGTCCCTCTGCACAAAGGTGGGCCATCTGCAGATCCTGGAAACTGCAGACCCACTAGTCTTTTTTAAACACCTTTATTGAATTATCTTCTGCGACATAGGCACATTTACATAAAAGTAATCAAATTGTATTAAGTTAAATTTAGTCATGGAAAGAATTATCATGGAAATGATCAATAATGATATAGTAAACATCCAGACATTGCACCCAACCCAGTTTGGTTTCATCAAGGGCAGATCATGCCTACTAAACTTGGTGAACTTCTTTGAGAAGGTAAATAAAGCAATGGATGAGTGCAAAATGGTTCACGCTGCCTACCTTGATCTGGTCAAGGCATTTGACACAATACCCTACTCAGGCATTGTTGACAAACCCAAGAGGTTAGGTGAAAACCTGTATGTCACCCATAGCTCACAGACAGGACCAAGGAAGTTAGAATTGGGGAGTCCATCTCTACAAAGAGGCCAGTTTCAAGTGCAGTCCCTCAAGGATCAGTCCTTGGACTGCTCCTTTTTGGCATTTACTTCTTGAAAGTCAAGGCCAATGTCAATGGTCTCTGGCTGACTACATTTGCAGGTGATTGCAAATTAGGAGCTGTCATTGAATCCCACACTGACACAATTGTTCTCCAGGAAGGGCTGACACAGGCAAACAACTGGACTGGTGTCAGAGCCATGAACTAAATCTAAATGCCAAGAAATGCATAATAGTATCCTTCAGGAAGTCATCTACCCCAGGTAACTATCATATTGACAAAACACCCCTTATGGCTGACCCAGTAGTCTGGGACTTAGGGACACACATAGATAGTAATCTAGCCTTTGATCATCATGTGTCTACAGTGGTGAGGAAATCATTCTATGTTGCACAACTTATAAACAAAGGTATGGCATCTAGTTCCAAGGAATTCATTGTTCCACTGTATTCGGCATTTATCATACCTGTCATTGAATACAATGCCCCCTTTGGAGTGTACTTAACCAGGCATATTGAACAATTAGAACATCCACAGAGGTTCCTCACTAAACGAATACAGGGCATAAGTAAAATGTCCTATGCAGACAGCCTCAAGGCCCTATCCCTGTATTCTATCTCCTACAGGCTGTTGAGGGGAGATCATACACATCATTGTCAAACCCCACTCTGATGGAGCTGCTGCATATCCACAAAACAAACAGCACCAGAATTACCCATTCTAAAGACTTAAGCCATGCCTGTGATATAACTTGAACCTGCTGGAGAGACAGGTATGTACCCCAGACACTACCCCGTCTCTGGAACAGGCTGCCCATTCATGTGAAACAGAGTTCCTCCCTAACCCAATTCAAGGGGTAACTTGGAAATTTGATGAGGAACAGGAAATTCATCCCTGGTTTGACACATATGTCTCTAATGGACATAGGCAACCTGTAAATGGTTCATCTCCTAGGCCCTTGCTTGTAAATGTTTCACTTCCCAAGCCCCTGCTTACACTTATTAAGGGTAACAGAACTTGTCAGAGATTCAGGATGCATGGCTAGGCTTAAAAAGGCCCTTGTGGTCATCAACCTACCAAACCCCTATGAACCTATAAGACAGAATGCCACCTAAAAATCTAGATTTATGAACATCGGTATTCCATGAAAACTAAGAATTACAGCAATGGCTTATATAGACATACCAGTTCTTCGGTTAGTTTTAAGAAGGTTTTTTTTTATACTGGAGAAGGTGATGTTGGGAAGCACATCTGGAATATTGGGAGTTATATTGGCAATTTATGCTCAATGCATAATACCCTCCTATGACTAAATGATACAATTTTTATTACTAGAGTATTAATATTAAGAGCAGCAAAATTATATACATTTATTAAATGTTTAATTTGGTTGTATTAAAATTTGTTTTTACCATGTTAAGAATTCATATTTGCAATTACATGGTTTTATGAATTGTGATGAGATGATAAAGAAATATATTTTTTAGGATGTAACGTAAGGAAGGAAGTTTAATGATTGGTGGGTTTAAGGAAGTTCTGTGTAAAAAGTGCTTAACTATTATAATAAATATAAAGGTCAGTAGTTTAGATCAACATTTTTTGTTTTAACTTTCAAACATTCAACTTAAAAGCATGACTGAAGAGCTGGACTTGGGCAAAATAAAGAATGATGGTAAGACAAAAAACAAGAAATATTAAAATAAATAAAAATGAAAATTCGGTTGACCACATAATATCCAAGCTTGTGCCTATACGAAAAAAGCATGTGGAAACCACATTTAGTGCAACCAATATGGCCACAGCCATAAGAAAACATATTACAAAGCATTCAATAGAGTCTGTAGGCGTTGTGATGATGAAAATTATTTTATCTATTAATGCTTTGTTGACTGGGTTAGTCCCACTTAGCTAGTGGCTTCTTTTCAGAGGAGACTTGAGGCGGTATTTAGCGTCTTTGTTACTTCATCGAAGTTTTATTTCCATGAATACTTAATCATTGACTCCTTTAAATTGAACATCCATTCATCGAATGTTCACATCAGCGAATGGTTTTCATAGGGAAAGGAGATAGTCCTCCATCATTAGAAATTTGCTCTTTTCTCTACTGTAGTGCAATCTTAGAGTTGGTATATATAAGGGGGGGGGGGGGTTGAGGAGGCATAGCACCCACCTTGGTGGATTTGAAATAATGTAGCGTGTGTGCTGATCTCTGTGGTAGATGAGCAATTTCATTCCTTATGAAAACCATTTGCTGATGTGAACAGTTGATAAAAGGACATCTGATGTAAAGGGGTCAATGATTAGGTATTCACAGAAATAAAACTTTGATTAAGTAATATAGGCTCAGGATTTATACTGATATGAGAAATATTTGCCAGTCTAGGTGGCAGCAGAGAGCTACAACTAGAAGAAATATGGAGGATAATTCTGAATACAGTATGAAGGAGATTGTTGTTGTAGAAATGGTAGAGTTGCAGTTTGCAGATATGTCAGTGAACAAAATTAAAATTGCGATGATGTAGGAAGGAGGTTTGGAAAGAAAGAAAAAATGTTGCAGGTAATCTAGGCAGGTGAACCAGATGAGAATTGGGTATTTTCCCAGACCGATCATATTGTAGACAAATGTGTACAGGAAACTGCTGATACTGTGGCTGTTTTTGAAAGTGTCTGGGTGCAGGAATCTGTTGATAATGAAAATGAGACTTCTTCAGGTGATGCTTCCAATACAGGAAGTACAGCAGGTAGACAGGCAGAGCAATGTAGAAACTGCTGAAGTGACTCTGCAACCAAACATTGCAGATTACAATGATTTAATTATTTTGTGGAAGGAGAAGAGAAACAGTAAATGAAGAGCACTGCACAGAGAAAAATACTTGATCAAGCTATGAGCTCTGGGCAGCCACTTACTTGTTTAGCAACAGTGCAGTCTACAAGAGAAAGAATGAAACCAGTTATGAGAATACTGCAAAGAAATGGAAATACTGCAGACAGGTATGTTGTATGGGACAATGTTGTTGTGCCTTTAGGCTTTACAGGTAGGGCTATGATATATGCCTTTAGAAAGTGAAGCCTTTTTAAAACAACATTTTGAGAAGTATGCAGTATCAGAAAAAAATATAAGACTGTGATGCTAAAGGTTTCAGCGAGGCTGCTTTTTTTCATGCAAGCACTTTAATACAAAAATACATATACTATGCAGTTTAGAAGTGGTAATATTGAAGAATTATTAATTAGAATATACTCCGAATGATGTGGTCATAATATATACGGAATGAAAGAAACATATGATGAACAAAATCTTTGAAAATGGGCATGTGAGGCATGGGTTGCATTAACAATGGAAAAAAGGGGGCAGTATTCATATACCAAGGGTAATTAATATTACTGGACAAGGGGCAATGTGAAATATTGGGGTAGACAAGAACTTTTTTGTGGGGAAGACAATAATTTAGTTCAAGTATGTATAAAGAAAGGGGGCCCACATTGTGGGGAAGAGGACATCCAGTGGAAATATGTGATGCAAAATATATAAAATATAGTGAGACAAGATATTTCTAGTTTGACTTTGTTACAGGAGCAAAGGAATTTTACAACATCAGTACATATTGTGGTTCAGAGTAAAAATGGGGAAGGGTTGATCAAGTAAGGAAGAAGAAAGATAAAGGTTGTTACGGGATAATGAAGAAAAAGGTGAATAAGATTTCAATAAGGAAATGGGGGTACAGAAAATAAAGTGGAAGAGCAGAAAGGAGTGCAGATACATGACATTGCTACACAAAGTGTTACAAACATCTGTAGAGGAAGGAAGATATAGTACGGAAGAAGAAAGGGTAAATTCAAAAAGGACTAGAATTACAAACGAAAGTTGGATAAAGGAGGCTCAAAAATTGCAGTGAAATGGAAAGATGATTTCTCTATTATGACAGTGAATAGTAATAGTATAAGAAAAGATGTTAGGAGAATATTACTGTGTAAATGGCATAAAGAAGTAAATGCTGATATTGCGTGAATGCGGGATGTGGTTTATTACAGACACAACAGAAGCAAATTAAAGCCTTACTAATGGGTAGTATGGAGTCCAGTACGACACCCATGTTTAGCAATCATACTGCCATTGAAAGAAGGAAGTTTTTAAGTGAAAGATGTGACAGCACTTATTCCAGGTCACCTTCATATAAACAAAATCCCACTTACCCGACTTTCATAACATTGAGCCGAGAACACAAAAGTCCACAACACCAACTGCTCGGAACACCGACGTATAACTAAAGGTGAGTAACTGCTTAGCCAGCATGTTGACCTTTGCACCTGACCTCCATGGTAGTGCGATCTCAGAGTTAGTATATTTAGTTGGAGAGGTGGTAGGTGAAGCCCCTCATATAGGTGTGTTTCTGTGCTTCCATTTTAGTTTGTCAGGTTGGCCAATGGGTTACTTACCTTTAGTTAAATGTCAGTGTTCACAGCTCGGTTATATGAAGTAGACCCCTTATTCCACATAGGGTACTTGTTGCAGATGTGAGATACAGAGGAGGCACACACACACACACACATATATATATATATATATATATATATATATATATATATATATATATATATATATATATATATAGGGTTATTTTCCTATAAGCTTGTGTGGTGACAGGAAAAATGCACAGATATTAGAAGAAATTAAAACAAATGTGACAGTGAATATGGGTGTATTAATAGTAGGGGATTTTAATTAACAAATAAAAGACTGGGAAAATAATACAGGATATAACATATGTAGGGATGTGATGAGACTATAAAAGTTAAAGTTAGGTAAAGAAAGGCAGTTTACCTATAGAAGGGGAAATAATAGAGTGAAAATTATATCAGAAGGGTTACAGTGGGTAGAAGAAGGAAAATGGGAAGTGGGCTTTTATGATCCTATAGTGGTATGAGTCAGAACTGGACAGGAGATGTAGTTTCTAGTCATATAATGAAAGAAGAAATAAGTAAGTATTAGGCCATTTTGTAGAAATTGGATGGAATGGTGGGGTGATAGTTTGGCTACCAAGGGAAAGAGAGACAGATGAGAGAATAATGAAAAGGTAAAGGACATGATGTATAAGCAGAGATGTGTGGTTAAAGGTAAAAAAGGAGGAGTTAACACCTTTATTAGGTAAAAGTGTGGCACCTTTATTAGGTAAAAGTGTGAAGCACGAATAAGGAGGAAGAGAAGGGATGGGAACTAATAAGGGATAGCGGAGAGTAAGGAAGGTATTTCAGACATATTGAGAAGTATGTAGAGAAACTGTATCACAGAGAAAAGCGAGAGAATAGGAGAAGACAGCAGGTGGTTAAAACAACAGAAGAAGGAGTAAAAAGTAAAGAATTGGTGTAGGTTGTAAGACTAGTAAAATTAGATATTACATTTAGTTAAAGAAACTACTTCTCTGGGCCCATACGGCTTAGGATATGACTTTAAAAAAAATAGGCAAAGAGTAAAATAATTTGTTAGTAAACTTATTAAAAAAATAGTTAAGACAGGGTTAAGTGTGTAGCTATATGTGAGGGTGTTATACAAAAATTATTTTTAACAGAATTTAACAGAGAGAGGCTATTAAGAAATGGGGACATACTAGGAAACATACATTATAAAGTTCATATGAAGATTATACAAGTGTTGTTATTTAAGGTAATGGGATAAATAGTGGATAATAGAACTAAGGAAAATAAATTAAAGGCATGTTGCTTATAATAAAGGGAGGGGTGGATTCTATAGTGAGAGCAGGGGTAGCATGAGAAATAAGTAGTGTGTAATGTAGATGAAGCATTTGACAGTATAAAACATGAGGAAATATGGGAGGTTTGATTTTTAATTTGAGTGAAGTAATAAAAAAAAAATCAGTATATGAATATATATGGGATACTATGATAGTAAATGGATGGCTAGGAAAACCTGGAAAGTGCCAAAAGGGGTGAAGCAAGGCTGTCCTGTAAGTAGAATATTATTTACTATAGTAATGAATACTCTGCTTGTTGAAAGGAGTAGGAAAGCAAGGGAAGCAAGTTGAGCAACATTGGAAGGATTAAAGGTATCTTAGTTTATGCATATGCTGATTTGCTGGTTATCATGAAAAAGGCTGAAGTAAAGTACTTACAGGAAGATATATTAAGGGATGTTGAATTAAAGTTAAATAAAGAGAAAAGCAATGACTTTGGAGGTCTGATAAAAATAAAGGGATATATTTCATTAATTTGGAGATAAGCATGTTAGGTATAAGATTTGAACAGTAGGAAGTGAGAATAAAGCAGTGGAAGGAGATTTTTGAGAATGTTAAAAGCAATATTATAATGTGAACAGGTTTTAACATATGTTCTAAAGCAGTATATATAATTCGTATATACTTCAGTGAAGCTGAGTTGTGAGTGAATGGAGGATAGAACAATTAAGACAAAGATGTTATATTGTCTTCACAGACTTAGTTTGAATCACGGTGCTTCTGAAGTACTTGGTAGGATTAGCAGAGTCCATGTACAGTTGCAATGTAGTGTATAGCTACTAAATCACTCACTCTTTCTTTAGTTAGTATAGGCTAAATCAAAAGGAATTTAATAGGACATAACACTGAATATAGTTGGAAATATGGATTCACTTCATAACACTGAAAGCTCAAAACACTGAAACCAAAACACTGAAACTTCAAAATCTTGAAAACTTAAAACACTGAAACTCAAGACACTGAAAACACATATCATACATATACTGAGTTTAAACAACATAATTCATAGCACTTTCCACCAAGTGTAAGCAGGGGGGGCTGCACCCCCCACACCACCTGCTACTTATATATATATCAACTCCAAGATTGCACTTCACTACACTAAGTGGAAAGTGCTATGATTTATGTTGTTTAAACTCAGTATATGTATGATATGTGTTTTCAGTGTTTTGAGTTTTCAGTGTTTTGAAGTTTCAGTGTTTTGGTCTTCTGTATTATGAAGTTTTCAAATTTTCAGTGTTTTGAGCTTTCAGTGTTATGAAGTGAATCCGGAAATATACCCTGCAGAAATGTATGAAAAGTACTTTATGCAGAACAGGATCAGTTATCTGCAGTGTCTAATGTTAAAATGATGGTACAAAATCCATGCTGTTAATAACAATGATGGAAGTGTGTCAAGCATATGTAAAAAAAAAAAAAAAGATCTTTTTGTAAACACTACTTCACAGCAAGTTCAGAAACATAAATCCTAGAGTGCCAAATGTATGTTGCAGAGTACTGATGACATTCTACAAAGCTTGAAGTAATACCTGTGATTTATGCTCTGAGGAAAGTTCTGTGTGTCCTCAGAAATTAACAAGATTTAAGGTGCATGTAAGCTGGTGGATTCATAGTAAGCAAAGTGAACTGACATTCACAAAGCAGGCTAAAGATCCTCAAATCTTGAATCAACAGGATCATAAGAGAACATTATCCACTTCAGACAACAAAAGAAATTGCAGCAATATACCATTTAACTGTCCAGATTTTTGCTTCATATTTTTGGTCTTTCCCTCATAAAAGTTTGGTTTTCTTGCTAATAATTGGTAAGTCGTTAAGGACTGAAGTCAGGAAATGATAGACATACGAGTATCAGATGTCATACTTTTCAAAAAATCCATGCAAATACAAAACCTGTTATTCTATCAACTTTCCAAGTTTGTAAGAGCACTATTTAAAAAGTATCCATATTTTTGGGCATTTGTCCCTCATTATTTATGCCTTTGTGCAGATTTCTTGTTTTAAGAGGTTAAAAGGTATAATATCTAATACTGAGTTTTTCTCAGTACATGATGCTAATGGAAGGATCTGGTAGATTAAGAAGCTGGATCTAAGTTGTCCTGATTTTATACTCATATTGGCAGAGAGACTTTCTTTATGTTACAGTTTGTCTCCCTCAATTTCCTAGAAAGCTATAGCATGAATAACTGAAGGGTTAGTGTAATTAATATTACTCATGACATTCTAGTCTGGAGAGCTGCATTTCAGAAATGTGAGGTATGTCTGGTGAAACTACCATATAGACTTAGGAAAAAGGTATAAAACTTAGTATAAGTAAATGCCAAATCTGTGTAATTTCTCTGAAGAGTATTAAACATGTTTTTGACTTTCAGAAGAGCTTAAATCTGAAGCTCACAATGTTTAAAACAAGTGTAATTATGGAAGAGCCTCACAATAAATAAATTATTTGTTTCTAGGTAAGGAAGGATTCCTTTCCAAGCTGGTGCCGAACATAACACATGTAACATTACCACTCAAGAAGCTATTAGATCATTATGTATCAAGCTTCTGGCAATAAAGCATGAAAAATGTTATGAAATGTTTAAATATTTGGCCACCACAACAATTAATCACTGTTTCCCAAACTCAGATTCTGCAGGTAGATATTACCCAACATGTTCATTGTACAGTGATATTACAGGAAGGTAGACAAGCAGCCAGTGAATGAGGATCTCAGACTGATGTTCAAACATATTATGCTCAGTTAGAAATGTAGATGTTAGCCCTAGTCTTTGTTCAAGATTTCAGATTGTATCTTTAGTAGAAGAATAACAGTGGGACCAGAACATATTCAGAAATATTTATTTAAAACATCCACGTGACTTCAAGGGTTGCTCCCACCTTTGTAAAAATATGATTTGCATGTTCAACAGAAACCTTCCAAACTACCACACATAGTTAATACTTTGAGTAGAGCATATGTGCATGAGAATGAGCAGGATTTATTTGTGAAAGTTTTGGGACCTTTATGGAACATCTTTCTACCTGCTGGGAAGCTAGAAGAGGTCAAGATATTTGTAAAGGATGACTTTCATCCCCAGTTAATGCACAATGTGATGACGTCAGCATGGCTAGATAATGCTATGTCATTACATTCAGTCATTTAAGGCAATTTACATATCAAGTTGAGCTTTCTTGTATTCAAAAATATCATTCAAAGGTGACCAAGTCATTATTCCTAACTATCTGGTGCTACAAGAGCAGAAGGGTGTGTTTTCTTTTCTCACTCCAGGTGGCTGGAATGCTGACAACACTGCAGTGCTGCACTCCTGAGATGTTAGATCAAGGTCCCATCTGCTTGAATTGGTGGTAGCTCAGGTGGATGTAAAGGATACTGTAGCACCTATCAAAAAGAACAGGGGCTTTATTTGCACATTACAAATATATTCCATTTACAATATCTTAAATATTTCCTAAAAATCACATTACATTTTTATATAACATTACACCAAATCCCTTTAAGTGGCTCACCCCCGACCCTTTATTCCACAACTATTTTTGTTACTTTATCAACAGCAATTTGTCTACACCAAACCTGATTATATTACAATTCCTGACATTTCATACTCCATACATTCCAAACAGCAGCTGTTATCAATTTATCCAGAAAGTCAACATTCTTTTTTTCTTAACATTTTTCATTAAGAACATGTGCATACAAGTTAAATTACACTTAAACTCATCTTCACACAAACTCCGTATAACTTTGAATCTACCATATTTTAAAAAGAAGTGATCTGTCATTTCTTCAACATTATAAATACTATACATTCTATCACTTGACTGCTTAAGTTCAATTGCTGTTTTAACTGACGTGTTTCTAACGTAAGCTTCCATGAAAACTCATGAATTTCAACAATATTCTTAGAACATTCCCTTGTATTCTTAATAGTGTTTTGTTCATCCTTATCTTTCTATGCTTTTACTATAAAACGTTTCTGTAATATGTTAATTCCATTCTTTTCTAGCACCTTTAGTCTCATACCATACAATATTCCATATTTTATCATATCATTATATATCTTCCTTTCTTCCTTGTGAATTACTTTTGCTTCCTATCCTATATATCGTAATGGCTTTCCCCACACTATTCTTCCAATAGCCTCTTTATTCGTAATTAGTGTTTTATGATAAGCCAATACAAACGTAATAAAGCTAAATAAACAATACAATTTTTTAATCCAAGCCCTACTTTCTGTAGTTGACAATATATCATACCTATCTTTATGGGATTAAGTCTCAATTCCAAATAAAAAAAACATATTCAAAAAAGAATAGGGGAACCTTCTGACAAACACAGAGAAAGCTTAGAGCTTTATAAAAGATAAAATAGAAGGAGTGAAATATAATGATAAGTGATATGAACTATTTTTGTTTCCAGTATCCTACACATTTGTTAAAGGGAACCTATGCTTGGTATATAAAGGCATGTGTGACCTTCATTATATTTAACAGCTGTCTGAAATGTACAGAAACACACAATCCAATAAACAGATGATAAAAATTTACACAAATAAAGAACAAAAGATTCATTACCAAATGATTGCAGAACATTTTTGCATTAATTATTATTCACAATAAGTTAAGCATTTTGGAAATATTGTGTGAAAAATAAAACAAGTACATTAGTATCATAAAATTCCATTATAACAATCAAGTTTCTCAAATTAGAGTACTTAAGTCTGAAAGCAAAGCACATGAACTTATGACACTATATTTATGGCCTTGCATTTTATAATTAGTTAGTCTAATATTTCTTATTAGAGAATGACCATTCTTTTGGATAGTAAGGATGTTGAAAGAGTTGTGTTAAATGAAGACGAGACTTATTATGGAGTTAGATGTAATGATGCAGAAAAATGATATGAAAAAGAGTAAAAACGCTGCTTCAGGACAGGAACAGATGCAGTAGATGTTACCTTGGAGCAGCCTCTTTAGTAAGGCCCAGTGGGTGAAGTATCCTGTGGAATGATAACAGGAAAGTGAAATCACTTAACCCAGTGCAGAGTTGCAGCTGTAAAAGCAGTAAGTTATAAAACCTCATCACAGTGGCTATATATTCAAGGAAAAAGATGTAATTTTGCCCCAAATTGTAAAGGTATGAAGTATCAGGACTTTGCATTAATGCTGCCAGTCCTTGCTGTCTTCATGTTAAGGAAATATTATTAAACATGATCTGGGCAGATTTAATAGTTTATAGCTGAAAACACCAACTGACAAAGAACCTGGATCGCCTAGTTAGTCACATAAATATTGCAGCTAAGACCTACATAACTAGCCCTCCATTATTACTATTGGACTTGTTTCTTTATTTTTCCAGGCCTTTCTGAGTTGCTATTTTACCAACATTCCCTCCTACAGTGCATTATAGGACTTGAGCACCTTCTCTGTGAAAAAAAGCATTTTCTTAAGCCAACATTTCCTTTAGCTGTTATTTTAAGTTCCCAACTCTTTTCTGTTCTCCTCCTCCAGCTTTTCTTTCCATATCTAGCCATTTGTTATTTAACAATATGCTAGCTATATGCCCTCCCATAGTTTTTCCTTTTACAACTGTATATATACTTTAAGTATTTCCATATACTGTAAAACATCTATTTCACTTACCATATTTGCAACTCCCTCTCTCTCTTTCTCTGTAAACTACTCTTTTTTTATGTTTCCTTCTTTATTTGGTCTCCATATTTCAGATGAGGCTTCACTGCTCTTCTACGTAGTGACGGTGTGAGGCTTCCACTCATTGAATTCACTCTTTTGGAAATGTTATCCAGCACTTAGTCAACCTTTGCCAATGTTGTCTGACATTACACAGCAAGATTCACATAAGCAGTAGCACAATATGTCTACTCTTCTTCTGATGTGTTCGTCTGCTAGCTTGGAGTCTACAATGAAGAAAGGAATGGGAAGGTCAGGGAGATGACCTGACAGCAGAAGAGGGAGGTAAGATAAATATATATGTAAGGATTTCACTGTCTACACTCTTGTTTGCAGTATGATTTTTGAACAGCAAACTGAAGGGCCAGTTCCAAGAACAGAGGTGCTGTAAAGGGGAAGACCTCCTTAATAATGCTAAGGGACAACATAGATTTATATTAACTGCTGTAATGCATAAGTCTTTGCCCCTCCCCACCAAAAAAAAAACAAAAAAACAAACAAACAAAAAAAAAAAACACGGCTTTGTGTAGTGACTAAATGGAATTTTGATCTTAGATTGGTCAAAATTCATTTTTAACAACTATATTGAATTATCACTGTAGACATAGGGAGATATACATTTATATAAAATAAAAGAAACCATGTTAACATGTTCACATTTACAAACATTATACATCACTATCATTATTTCAGCATTACATAAATTCATTGGTTACTGCTTTCCCTTAAAACTAACCCTCCTCCAAAACTTTCTTATACATTGTTTCCACAATTTCCAGTTTTGCTATGTAATTTGCTCTTTTTCTGAATGTCTCATTTCTAGTTCTTTCATCTATGTTATGATGTTCACTACTTCATATACAGTTGGTTTAGACTTTGATTTCCATGTTCTAGTAAATGATTTTTTTTTGGCAGCCACCAGAATTAAAAATAACAAGGCCTTACTATGTCTAGGCAATTCAGATCCTGTATCACAGCACAAAAAAATAATTTCTTTAATTACACCCATTTGCTCACCCAATATTTCTGACAAAATACTCTGTAGGGATTTTTTTAAAGGCTGCTAACTCATTACATTTCCAAAACATATTCCCAATTCTACATCATACCTTCATTTGCCATCTACTTGAGGAAAAATTCTTTGTTGTCTGCTTGAGGTATAATAAGAAATAAGTGACAGTTTTGCAAACGAACACAGATAAGCTTACTTCAGAAAAGCATTCAAGGTAATGAGGTACCAGAAGTAGTAGCAGGAATCAACAAGACCAACCTCAAATGCTTTTTTGAGATCAGCTTGTGTTTCTTTTGCAAAGTTTTCATTCTTCTTCCTTATTTTTTACTTTTTAGAGCAATTGAATAAAAAACATTCTTTACTTAAAAAAAATGTTTACTTATAGTTTTACTTAAAAAAAAAAAAAAAATAGGAAGCCAATGCAGGCAATACCAACATCCAGTGGGAACCAGTCATTATGCAATACACAGTACTTCAACACCCTGGATAAAACCAGTCATTATGCAATACATAGTACTCCAGCACCCTGGATATCTCAGTGCATTGAGGAATGTGACAGAACCACAGAAGGACAGAGACTGAGCCACAAAGCCAATTTCAATAAAAAGCATAATAATAATAATAATAATAATAATAATAATAATAATAATAATAATAAAACTATGGTTAAACTTTTCAGTTTCTGACACTTTGTAGATCTGAAATGGAACCATATGAAAAGGTACCTGGAAAGGCAATGAATTCATAGACAGTTGTATCACAGAGTAGTGAAATGTTGGCCAGTAAGAACTTTAAAGCATGTCTAAAATAGGTGGAAGGCACAGAGTAATAGAAGGGGGTAAGGAAGCAGCTGCCTAGGGGCTAAATGCAGTTTCAGCAGATTATATACACAGCAACCTCCTTCTTCCATCTTATCTGCATGATGAAATAGAACTTTTACTTAAAGTAATGAAGTCACTAGCAAAAATAAATGCATACATACATAAATAAGTAAACTATGACCGATACTTTCTGATCCATTTATCTCCCATTCTAACCCTAAATAGATTTTATTCAATATTTTTGTAGTATGTAGCATAAAACAGGATTCCCATTTTTAATATCATCAATCAGTGAACTGACTTTGCAGTGGGTGAAAAACCCCAGTATCAAAAACTTATCAAAAAGAAGTTTTCAAAAATCAATAATAAAATAATGCTTTTGCAAGATGAACAGATCACTGCACTACTTTCGCTCTTACCCCTTAGTTATTTTAATACCAGCATTGCGCAGCCTCGGAGAAAAGGAATTATTCAATTTACCTTAGTTAATTTGCAAAAATGTGCATGCTGACTGGAGAAAGCAATCAATAAGTGTAGTGTAAACCTAATATTACTCACAGGAAGAAGTTCAACTGTCTGCAGCTGTTAAAAAGATAACTTTTCACCCTCCACATTCAGACATTAAAAAAAAATCTGCTAACATAAACAGTAGGATGCATGTGCACACTTCTATCATTAACAGAAGGTTATAGAAACTGCTATTATTTTCTGTGTCCACACATAAATATCCCATACATAAACAGTATATTAGTAAGATATTCCAGCTGAGGAAAATGCTGTAGAAAGACTACACAAAGGAGTACATATTATAATAATATCATTTAAAAATCTGACATTCCGTTTTTAAATAATGCTGTTTTGTAATATCAGTTATACACTCCTTATTAGAGATATTGCAGCATGTACTCACACATGGATTTTGTTGGATCACTCACGATTTTCCCTTGTGATCAACCACAGAAACAATGGGCAAAGTCTACTTTACATATAACCAATTTTGGATTATTGCAGATTATTTTGTTGAAGTTTGACCACCAAGTCTAACTAGCAGGCATCATTATTATAGTAATATCATTAATATCATTATAATAATAATAATGCATTATATTATTCAAGAGAAAGTCGTTCTGTATATAAGATTCTTGGACAACATTTTTATCTTGCTTAATGGCTCACTGGAAGAAGCCCAAGACCTAGTGATTGGCTTCAATAATTCGTCTGACTTTTTGAAATTTACTTGTACAATAGACATGGAGAAGATATCCTATTTGGATGTGGAACTTTATAAAGACAGAAGTCTAGGTCAGTTTGGAGCCAGAATCCATCGGAAATCAACTTTCTCTAATTCTTATCTACATTATGATAGTGACCATCCGCTTCACCAGAAAAAGGCTATAGTCAAAGGACAACTTGTAAGAGCAGCCAGGATGGTGTCAAGGGATAGTGAATTTTTGGAAGAGTATGATTTCATAGCCAATTTATTTCTGGATCAAGGTTATCCAGAAACCTTGATTGATGATTTGTGTTTTGAAGTTAAGACCAAGAAAGCTAATGGCTATTTTTCTTCTATCTTGAGTCATGTTGTTCCTGAATTGAGTCATTCACCATCACCTGTATGTCCTGATTCTCAGGGAAACATGTCCAGGTCCAATTTTATTTTAACTTTCAATACAGATGCCAATGACATAGTTACTATAATTAAGAGGAACTGGCGATTACTATCCCCTGAGTTACTTGGAGGTCCAATTTTTGATAAAGCCCCATTGATAACATACAGAAGGGGCCCTAACATCAAAAATATTCTGGAATCTACGTGAAATTTAGTAACACCAAGATCAGGGATGTATAAATGTAATATGTGCAAGTATTGCAGATTTGTCCAGGCAGGTACAGCCTTTACAGTTAAGAACAGGAAATTCCTCATCAGGGGACGTTTCACTTGTTCCACTACCCAAGTGGTATACCTTGCTCAATGTTCATCATGCCCCAGTTCTTACATTGGCAAGACTGAGAGGAAACTCCAGGAAAGAATGTACGAGCATTTGTATGCGATAAGAAGAATGAAAATGGACAATGCTTTGGCTATGCACATTCAGAACAACCCAAACCATGAGTTTACATTTATGGTTATAGATCAACTGTATAATACCAATTCTTATGGACCTGAGACATATAGATTAGAATGTAAAGAGCTTCTTTGGCAATTAAGATTGGAAGCATATCACCTGCCTGGTCTTAACAGCTCGCTATCCATTAGTTGTTTTTTTAAAACTTAAAAGTTTGAAGAGGTGATGAGCTGTTTATTCTTACAGTTTTTTTTTTTTTAAATGAGAGTCAAAAAATGAAAAATGAGAGTCGACAAATTAATGGTTTTATAACTCTTTATTAGTCGACAGTGGGGTTGGGTTAGTAGTTATCAGTTATTGTTATGATTATACATCATTATTATTATTATTTTACAATATATATTATTGATTCATATTTTATTATTTAGTAATTTTAGGTCTAGATATGCTAACTTTTAGACCTGTTTTATTTAATGACAGTATTAAACCTATACTGAGTAGCCTAAATGTATGTTATATTATATGTTACATGTCATATTTTATATTTCTATATTATTATTTTTATTATTTAGTGAGATATGATTAACATTATATTATTTTCTTGGGTAGCTGTTCTAGTTATTTAGATACTTAGGACAGTATGCATTAATTTCATTATATCTATTATAATCATTACATTAGTTATTTTATTTTACTTGAAAGCAGGCAAGATACAATGTATGCATAGGTAATTTTTGATTAGGAAGCGTCGTGCTTCCATTATTAGTATTTATGCTGTAGGTTGAACATTGTTATTTTTATGTTATTATATATTTTACATATTTATCTACTTTATACAGTTTCATAATCAAAATATTGGGCTTTTTTCTTTCAGTTTCAAAGCCTGCTATTATTACAGTCTCGGTGTATGAATTTTTTATTTATTTTTTATTATGTTAATAGAGAATTGCAAATGCACCTTAGTTAGCTGTGATCTGTACCTTTAAGGAGCTAAAGGGAGAGCAAGGGGAGTGGTTAAGTGTTTCAATGCAGGTATTTAAACTCACTTGTAATGGTGGGAATGTTTTGCTTGCCTGAAGAAGTTAGTGCAAGGTACTAACGAAAAACTTTTACAGTGGCTTAATAAAATTTGTTGTTTTTCATGTTTCTTTACGTTTTGGACTGGCCTGAGTCGAGTTCTTGACTTTTGAATTAGCGGTGGTTTTCGCTAGCACACTTCTATCATTAACAGAAGGTTATAGAAACTGCTATTATTTTCTGTGTCCACACATAAATATCCCATACATAAACAGTATATTAGTAAGATATTCCAGCTGAGGAAAATGCTGTAGAAAGACTACACAAAGGAGTACATATTATAATAATATCATTTAAAAATCTGACATTCCGTTTTTAAATAATGCCATTTTGTAATATCAGTTATACACTCCTTATTAGAGGTATTGCAGCATGTAATCACACATGGATTTTGTTTGATCTCTCACGATTTTCCCTTGTGATCAACCACAGAAACAATGGGCAAAGTCTACTTTACATATAACCAATTTTGGATTATTGCAGATTATTTTGTTGAAGTTTGACCACCAAGTCTGACTAGCAGGCATCATTCTAATATTCATATTTTTTATCCATGTGAAAATCAACAATATAATTATTGACTTTCTGGACAAAACTCTCAAAAGCCTCTTTTTAATGTAGCTTCATTCAGATCTTTGTCACTCTTAGCAGGTACTTCTATCATCCTTCTGACCTAACATTTGCTGAATGCAGGCACAAAGTGTATGGCGCAGTGGTGCAGTGGTTTGCAGTGTTGCCTCACAGCAAGAGGTTCTCCAATTCAATTCTTGGCTGGGGTGCCTTCTATGCGGAGTCTGCATATCCTCCCTGCATTCATGTGGGTTACCTCGGGTGCTCCGGGTTTCAAAGACATGTATCTGGAGCCTTTTTCCTTGGAACTCTTCTGAAAATTGGCTCATTCCAAGTTGGGCTTTCCCCAGTAAACAAATGTTAAATAAATAAATAAATAAATTTGGAGCTCCCTGACACTCAACTTATATATTAAACAAGAGGTCAAGGAATGGAAAGCTATTACAAGAGAGCTAAGAACTTTGGTAGGCCAACACCTTTCCATGGCATGCAGACACAGCTACCTGCAATTTACCAATTCAGAGCCGAAGTATATACTACACTGGCTCCCTTAAGTTTAATAGTCCATGGCCACACAATATTCACACCTCCTTCTATCATACCCATAATTCATCTGGCATGACCTTACTTAATTATCTTACCAAAGGATTGACCAAAACTATGGTGTAGCCTTACATTGCAGACTAGATCTTAAATAACAAACTATAGCCTATCTGCATGCCTGAAATCAATCAGACTCTTGCCAATATCTGCAGTATGGGCAATCTTGTGCTGTAAAAAAACTTGGCTCATAGCTAAAGGAAGCTCAACCAAAAAAAATTCTTAATCCTGCCTGAACTGTGACCATCATAACACAACTCATTACTGTTCCATAAAGATGGGTCTTAAGTTATGTCTGCACTTGGTGCTAATGCCACTGTATGCATGGAAGCCTGATTTATGCCTTCCAACCCCACCTCTGTTACTGCATTTGCTTCAAAAGATCAGGATAGACAATGCCAGGCACTTACTAGTAGCCTAGATGATAAGTGGCCAAGCCAACTCTGGTTCTCTCTCAGATTAGGCAAATGGCAACAGATGGACTTTCTGCCCTCAGAGCACTGACCTTTCCTCGTTTAGGGTGAAGGTGCTATGATGTGCCTAACCTAAAGAAATAGAGATAGGCAGTGTGAATAGTCTCAGCCTGACATTTTTTAAGAATCAGCTGCTTTCAGAGGACATGATAAATATATTTATAAGCATCCAGAAAAAACAGCACTAGAAAATCATACTTGGTTAACTGGAAAGATTCTCTCTAAGGAAGTAATTAAAAGAGGTTCGTCTCACAGAGTACAAGGAACTTCAGATGCTATAATACTGTTCAGAGTTTCTGGCATGTGGACTTTCTCATATATCCATTAAGATATCACCTCTCAGCCATTGCAGCATATACACCCTTGGATGCTCCACTGTTCTAATTTTTATTAGTCAAATGTTCCCAAAGGGAGTTTTATACCCAAATCCTCTATGTAGATATAGGATCTGAACTTTGTTATTGAAAAGTTAAACTTAGATTCTTTTGTTCCACACTCATTAGTGTCACCAATTAGTTTTTTTCATCCTTGAAAACACTGTGGATGTCACTTCAGCTGGAAGAGTATGCGAGTTTCAATACATCTGTATGAAAAACTTATGTGGCATTCTAGAAGGATAGACTATGCTTTCCAACCTAAACCTTCCTTTATGATTAAAGTAGTTTCTGACCTAATACTTAAGCAGGGAAAACCAACATCCAGCTTTTTACACAAATCCCCCAAAATGGAGAGAAAATGATAAACAGTTTTGTATGTCCATAGACAGCTTAGTTATTAGACTTCTAGGATGAGGATATCAGACAAATAGGTTAGCTAATTGTTTTATACATATACCATGATACAATGAACAAATAAATAATCAATGTGTATGTATATGTGTATATATATATATATATATATATATATATATATATATACATATAAACACAACACACACACACACACACACACGTATCTGGGTCTACTTGATATTATCAAAAACCTACTTCACTGTGGAAAAAGACGAGATGATTTTGATGAAAACTCAATTTTTCAAATGTGCACATTGCCAATTTGTTACTCTGGGAAAGGAGACACTTGGCCACCAAGTAAAAACAAGCACACTGTAGCATATCAAACAAACCTAAGTGGGGGGGCTTCACCAC
>NC_056748.1:761982573-761992573 GCF_019279795.1 Protopterus annectens | reverse complement strand
CATGTAAAAGACAGGCTGGGCACCATTACTGTAGAACTTTAAAACAGTATTTTTCATTTTAAATCAGAATGTATAAAATCAAGAAAAAGAGTATGTACTTTTAAAATAAAAGCAGCTTCTTTGTTTTCTAAATCATGGATTTTATCAGCAATAATGTGGGTGGTATTCATAGTCATAAGGTGAATGCTTAAAGTCTATCCCCACTGTTCGCGAATGAGAACAGCAAAGCTGTAATTCATATAGAGGCCACTTACAATACTGGGTGAAGCTGGCAGTAATGATGAGATGTGATGCGAAATGATGTAAAATAATGCATTCTAATGAGACCTTCTCACAGACCTACTTGTGATTCACAGTCAGAGTTTTGCACTTTCCTGTGCTGTCTGCAGATTCATTATAAAAGTTGAATTCATGCCTAATCTATCTACTTAGCAATCCATCATGATGCTGCCGCTTTCTGCTAGCTTTGCTATTTTCAAGAATGAGCGACTTGTCTTGTCTTGACTGAACCAAAATTGCTTATGCCCAGTGGCACTGGACAGCCAAGAGGGTGGAGACATAGACAGAGAATAACACACTATAATTTGACAATCAGGAGATACTTGATAGATTCACAGTGGACAAGGATATTGTAATTGTCTTACTAAGTATGTATGGCCACCACATGAACATATAAGAGATGCTTGGCCTTCCTATCCCTGTGGGCCTCTAGCCCTCACTATTCTTGGCAGAGACCTTTCAGAGAAAGACTATGGACACGATGGGTATATGTCAATGGCTACTGCCTCAAGGATACTATGGCAGTTCCTGGATGCATTCTTGGCATGTGTGGATCAATACATCTGTTTCCCAGGTTCACTTCAGACCAAGCCCAGACTATGGGTGCCTTTTTTGGGGTGGCATGTCTCCCTGAGATACTTGATGCAATTGATTGCACCCATGTTGTAATTAGGGCCATAACTGTTTCATGAGGGATTGGTACCACAATAGGAAAGGCTACCATTCCATCAACTGCCAGATAGTGTGTTATGCATGGGGGTGTATCACCAGTGTCACTTCCCAGCATGATTCCCATATCTGGCACACAAGCTCATTCTGCTTCCTCATCTTGCATGGCAGGATGCCCAGTGGTCATCTTGCTGGTAAGTGTAAAAAAAAATTTCCAGTTTTATTTAAGTAGCTGTTCTTAGAAAAATGTATTGTTGAATATTAAACAATTTTTTTTTGTTTCCCTCCCACATCTTTCTTTCTTTCTTTCTTTCTTTCTTTCTTTCTTTCTTTCTTTCTTTCTTTCTTTCTTTCTTTCTTTCTTTCTTTCTTCTTCTTTCAGGTGATGCTAGATATTTACTAGAGCCATGGCCCATGACACCAGTCCTGAAATCCAAGTGGAGCTGTAAAGAACTACAACACAGCATTGTCCCAGACTTGTTTTGTCATTGAAAGGGTCTTTGGCTTCTTGAACAGTCATTTAAGATACCTGGATGAGTCTGGTGGTGCTCTTTAGTACGACCCCCTTACTGCATGCAGGGTGCTTACTACAATGCATTCTGTACAACATGATTGTGCACTATTGTGATTGACTCATACTGTCACTGCATCTTCCATTTCCAGTTCTACTATGACTGTTGGTGACCAGCCATTAGCACTAGTAACAGATTTCATGCAACAGGCTCGTGCACAGCAAATATCTGTGCAGGTAAAGAGGTGGCATCTAGTGCAGAACTATAGATCGTAACATTCAAGTTAGTGTTTCCTTTCTTGTGAAAAAAAAGAGTGTAATTGATGTGTGATATCTTGAAATAATTATTTTTTTGTCAGAACAGGTAATCATATTATTGTTTGTAAAAGTCACACCTGTTCAGTGATGTGATAGAAGGCATTGCATAAGAAATAATCACATTTTTAACTGTCTTCCACAATACATTCTGCAGAGATGGTGTACCTAAGTATGCATGTACTGAATGTCTTGAAATGGTACAATTACTAAAAAGTAGTACTTCAGTACTTAACATAAGTTCATGCATTGCAACGGAATGAAAACATCTATATATTTTTATATTGCACAATGTTTCCTTATTTTGAAGTATCTTGTTTGTAAAGGTACCACACATCAGATTATCTTATTTTTGTCATACACAATAATTTATGGCTTTAGAGACAAAAAAAATCATCATTTGCACAGTGGTAAGGGTGAAGTGACAGCAGTGTTTGTTTACATGGCAGGATACTAATTTTATTCCTTAATTTTTTTCCCAGTGTGTTTCCCTTAATATTTGTGTTACAACTTTTAAGTTGTAGGTAACTGCCATTTGCAGCAATGGTAGTACATCGAGCATTAATAATGTTAATCATTGCAGTCTTATGTTATGGTGTACAACTTTCTTTCCTGAGTTCCATGAGCTTTTAAGCAATATCATTAATGGAATGAAATGTATACAGTTGAAAAGTGCCCTAAGTCCTTGCATCTTTTTTTCCCTTTACTTAATAATTTATTCTACTTTGAGTTAAACACTGACGTGTGTGTGTGTGTGTGTGTGTGTGTGTGTGTGTGTGTGTGTGTGTGTGTGTGTGTGTAAGGAACACAAATTTCACAGTTAAATCATGGTTGGTCAACATCTCCTAAAGATAGGCAAGGTGATGTTGCAAAGGATTTTGAAGAAGAGCTGTCACGAGAGCTGGGTGGTGAGTTGGTCTGATGTTGTGGTCTACTTGATGCAGGTTATCCTGCAGACAGTGATCTGGCAATGCTGTGGAACAGTGACAGTGACCATGAAGGAGTGGCCTGCATGAAATCTGTTATGCTTGTCCTTCCCACGCCACTAATTACAATATTTTATTGAGAAGGACTTGTAGTCTTCATGTGATCTGCTCCCTCGTAACCCGACAGTACCCTGTCCTCTTCTCCTTCCAAGTCTGATTCCTACTTGAGTCTGGTTAAGTCCTAAGTAGTGTTCAAATGAAGGTGGTCATGGATGCTTGTTGTGCCACCATACATATATACTATGCATCAGTGTGATCAGGGCATTATTGCTACTCTGTGCCATTCCTATGTACTGCTGGAAATCTTCACCTCATAGCACATATACTGCTTGGCAACCAAAGCTTTACATGTTTCCTAAAGTAGCTGTGACTAATTCCTGTATCTGGCAGTCCTTTATAAAGATACCACTGTGGACACTATTACCTCTGAATGTCTGCCAATATCCTGAGAGTGTTCACCTCAGTTTGGAGATACTGGTGTTGAAGTACATGGGTTTTTCCCTGTACAAGCTGTAGTGTAATATCAGCATGTGCTTGATTTAGTGATGCACTTCCTGGAGAGCTATTAACAAGTTGTAGTGTGTGAGATCCTGCCATTAAAGTTGGGGACTGCATGGCACTTTCCTCAGGCTACTTCATACATATTAACTGTGTCACCAACGTCATCACCACCAACAGTTACTGTTGGTATACTCCAAATTTATTGGCATAGTGGAAATGCTTGTTTCCACTGCTAACTCTGTAAATAATATTTGAAAACATTGCCAATAAAGAAGCAGCATACACTACTTTGTGCTGAGTAATGAGGTGTGAGGGACACTTCTCAGGCACACTTCCTTCATTGTCATTCTGTACAGTTGTGGAAGGGTAACCTGTTAATAGTAATTGTGTGTTTAATGTAATCATTCCATGTCAGCATTTAACTCTTGATATTAATATATTTTAATGTTTTTAAAGCAACCTTCCTGAGTAGTCATGAGTTGCTGTTACAGATGTTGGTAATAGCCAGTGTTCACATGCCATCTGATTATTCCAGTCATGTCATCTTCTGTGTCACAGTGATCCTGCAAATGGAGAAAAGGTATTCCTCATTTGGTGTTAAAGGGATAAGTGCACCCAGCAAACCCAAGAATGCCACAGGAGCATGTGGATAACCTCAGTTATTCTCACAACTGACTATGTTTAGAAAAGGTGAAACTGAGCCCTATGCATATGAGTTTGCACAACCATAAAGTAGAATCTCTGACAATCTATCATTATCTGGCATATCTTGTCACCTCAAAGCACTCAGCATTTAATAAAAGTAGGTACTGGCACACACAGGAATATTTATTTCAACAAAAATCTCCCCTGCAAAATTAATTAATACTGATATTATACAGCATGAGGAATATATAAATGATGTTCCGGTATAATACTCCAAAAAGGTAGCAATGCAAATGCACCAGAGCAGAAGCAATTATAAGTAAAATTAAAAAAAAAATGATGATTTCATTAATGACTGTTATCCACCATATAAATGAAATGCAAATGTATTCCCTTAAAAAAACATGTATGTGACAAAGCATTTTTGGTCAAACCAAACTTGCCTATAATAATAGTACCAGGTCTAATGCCCCTGCTGATTAACTGTGTTTAGTTAAGATGATATTATGCCCTACAGGGAATGGTTTGAAACCTGTGAACCACAGCCCTGCTCATACATTCTTCATTCTGGTACTGGCACTTTGAATGATGACAGCACCAATGAAAGCATGAGGCTGCACTCCAAGCTGGTCAGATAAGGAGACTAAGATCAATGTCAACCTTCTGAGTAAGTCATACTGGGATAAGATCCAGGAGTGCATTACAGGGTTTGACTGAAAACAAAATCAACATCTTGCAGGAACTGGGTGAGTACCTGTTATCCCTGACAGGGATCACCCCCCCTTTGGTCACCAATGCAGACATAGGTATAATGACCTACAGAAGCATAGGCCCAACTAGTCGGTTAAGTGGGTTAGCCTGATAGTGTGAGAAGGCCAGAGATCATTAGTGGGTATTACTTTTTTTAATTTTTAAATTAAAAAAATAAACTAAAGATGGTTGCATAATTGAAAGCATTTTGTAGAAGAAATGTGTGTAACTTCAAATATTTATCTATAATGTTATTATATTTCAGAAGAAGCATAAACATACAGAATTGCATCTGTATACAGATATATTGAATGTTTATGGGGTAACATCCATGTCTGTATAAATACAAATGTATATGTATCAGAAAAGAAACACGATATATATATATATATATATATATATATATATATATATATATATATATATATATATATATAATTTTGTATGAATATGTCTGAAATTTACAGAAATACATCTGCATGAATGCACTTGTGCACTTAAAACATTTTTTCATGCATGTAAATTTATGTGTTTTTACAAAAACAAAACAAAAGTATTGCCACATAACTTCATTTACAATATTTATTACCTGAGTTCATGGGTTTATAGGAGAATACTAGGCTATTTGGCCTATCAGGCTATTTTAAGCTTAGCCAATAATACAATGTCAGAATGAAACATGTGCCTTGTATCTATGAAGATCTTAATCATTGGTTTTAAAGGACTGGAGGGAGGCTATTGAACTGATGGATACAGGTAAGGAGTTCCAGGCCTTAGCAACATGGTATCAGTAGACACCATAACATTAAACAATTCATGCAATTATGGCAAGGTGCACAGATGTAAAATACAAATTTAAGAGGAATGTTATGTACATCTTAGTGGTACAGCTATGGGGGCTTTGTTTGTCCTCATTTATGCAGATCTTTTTATGGGTTTTGTGGAGGAGCATATTATCTATGATGAATTTCATAATATTTATTTGGGAGCCATGGACAATGGAGGAGATATTTAGATGACTGTTGGTTGGTCTGGAGATTAGATGTACATATTTAATAGAATTTGTTGAACATTTGAATGATAATAAATTGGGAATTCAATTCACAGTATATCATGATCCCTGACAAATCACATTTTTGGATGTGTTGGTTAATGTTGAGCAGGATGGGACTTTAAGTAGTTGGGATTTTAGGAAGTTTTTTCGGGGTCAATATCCTTTTACATGTCGACAGTTGCCATCCACCTCACATTATAAGAAATATACCCAAGTCCCAGTTTCTCAGACTAAAAAGGATTTGTTCATCTGAATTGGTTTATAATGATGAGGCTCAGGAGATGATCAACTGGTTTTGTGAGAGAGGTTATAAACACTCTGATATATTGGGGGTATGTGACTCTTTGCATAATACTGATAGAACTCAACTGCTATTATGTAAACCCAAAAATACCTCAAAAAAGTTACCCAGACTTATTACAAACTTTGGGAGCAATACTGTTTTTTCACTGGTTTAGTTCAGAAATACTAGCATGTTTTGTTATTGAATGATCGTTAGTAGACTATATTGCCAGCAAAATGTTTATTTACATTTAGACAGGGTAAAACGTTGGGGGTTTGGTTTAATCATTATAAAAAGGGTAAAAAGGTCAACTAAGCCTCAGGTCAGTTTACTTTAGGGGACAATTAGTTAAAGGATATGAATCTTGTGGTCAGTGTAGCTTTTGTAGGTATATATGTAAAACTCAACAATTCTCTATTTCTAACGCTCCCAAGGTTTTTCAAATAAATATTTTTGGGAATTGTAACACGGATTGGGTGGTATATTTAGCCACATGCAACTGCTTGGCATTTTATGTTGGGCAGACATCTCATCCATTTAAGTTCATGATTTTGGAGCATCCGAGTGATATTAAATGTGTAACATTGTCAAATCCTTTGTATAAGCATACTTTGAGACATAAAATAGCCAAGTTTCAATTTACTATAATTGATAAAATTACACTGAATAGGAATAGTACGGGAGGTCGGCACACTATTTTAGACACTAAAGAAAAGGAATGGATTATTAGGTTGGGGGTTTATGCCCACAAGGTCTTAATGAATGTTTGTGATTGAACAAATAGATGGAAGCATTGGGTATTTAACTGGTTATTCGATGTGGTACTTGTTATGCACTGATGAAGTCTGAATAGCTGAATCTGGTATGCAGGAATAAAGTTTTGAGAGAAACATACTTTGGAGTTTGTGAATTTTGCTCACTGAAGACTGTGTGCTGGCTGATGTTATTCTGCCAATCAGTACAGACCATTCCTAGCTGAACTGATAGGTTTGTGGAAAACTGGATCATAATGATGCACTGGGGACATAGTTTTTTAAAATGGTATTTAGTGCTGGATAAGCAGATGGATGCTGGATATTTTTTAGGTGGTAAGCTGTGCATGTGCTAGCTGATCAGATAGTTCTAATCAACTTGGGCTTTTTAGTGCTATACAATTGTGGGTTCTAAAAGGGGTATTTGCTACAAATTTAGCCACTTTATTATAGCACTGTTCAAGTTTTGATTTTTGTGATGCCTGGATATTGGTAAAGATGGGAGCACTGTAAAGTAGTAAAGGGAGAGAAACGTAGTGTCAAATGTAGTTTTAGTTGGGCTGGTGAGAATAGTTTTTGCTACGCACTGCATCTCTAGTTTCTGGTGAGTTTTTATTAAGCAATTTTGTATATGCAGGTCAATTTTAAGATAACAATCCACTATCATGCCTAATAATTTGCTACTTTCATAAGACAGGGATTTGAGGAAAAAGTAATAGTTTGCTTTTTGTTTGGGTTAAGCATGAGTTGCAAGTTTCATGTTTCAGCTTTTTTTTGTCGTGTTTCAGTGTCTGTTAAGGCTTCCAGAGTATTTTTTTGGAGATATGCCAGGCTGAAAGATATACACGAATATGAAGTCATCTGCTTATTGTATTAAGAAAGCCTGTTGCGTGCATGTTTGGTGGGTGTTAATGAGAATGTTAAAGAGGATGGCACCAAGGATACAGCCTTATGATAGACCAGTGGTGACTGGAAGATATGGAGACAGGGTGGAGTTCCATTTGTCTAGAACTAAGGAGGAGAATATTTTACCATTATCACTTGCTTTACTGATAGCATCAGTGAGTTAGAGGTGCAGTGTTAGTGTTATGGCAGGGGTGGAAGCTGTGCTGTGTGGGGGACTGGAGTTCTTCCTGCAGGTGATAGTTTGTATACATTTTTATTATTTTATAAGATTGCTATAGGTCTAAAGTCAGTAATGTCTGCTGAATTTTTTTCTCTGTGTAGAAGGATGTGTGATTTTCTTCCAGAGAGAGTGAATGCAGGATTCACGAACTGACCTATTAATAAAGACTGAGGCAGGATAGACAGTGCTATCAGCTGCTGTTTTCAAGTACTTGCTTGGAAGGTCATCAGCTGAAGTAGAGCGTGGTTTAAGTTTAAGAGTACTTTTATATGGGATGTGAGCATAGGTTTGAAGGTGAAAGTGAATGTGGTGATATATGGCTGTTGGGCAGGAACACTACACTATCTAGGAAATAAAAGTTGAATTCTGCTGCAATTTCAAGTGATGAGTAACTGGGGTGAGGTTAGTGTGGAATTTTTGGCCGGGATGTAAGATTTTTTTAATGACTGATCAGAACTTTTTAAGGCTGTGTTTACTATGTTTTTAAAAGTTGTTACAGTGTATTTTTTTCTTTATTTGGGTCTATATTACGTGATTGCAAAAAAATTGCTTGGCTGTAGGAAACAAAACAAACCTTTAAACACTAATCAAGTGGGGGGCTTTGCCCCCCACCCCCCCCTAACTAAATATACCAACTCTGAGATTGCTGTACATTGGAGAAAAGGACAAATTACCAATGACGGCCAAGCAATTTTTTTCCCAGAGAAAAAATTTGCGTAAATGGCAGTTTGCAATTGTCAGAGTTCGACATTTATGTGTTGTTGTTTAGGTGTTTGATCACCTAAATGTTTGATCATGTAATATAGATTCCTTTATTTATTTGCCTTTCACTACACTTGTTGAGCAATCTGAAGTTTTCAAGAGATCATGGCGTTTTATATTTTTGCCATTCTTTCCACACATTTTTTTCTATCCTGCATTAGCATTCTTCTCGTTGCAGATAGCCAAATTGCCTTATTTGTTTTCAGTCTCTTACTTCTAAGAGGTACAAGGCCATTTAGGAAAGTTGTATTGAATTAATTTACAGCATCATCTAGGAGGAGGATTTTTATGAAATTCCAGTTAACAGAAGATTGGATAGTAATGAATATTTTTGGGTTAAACTTGAACAAGTTGCATATTGTTTCATAAAAATCCTGTTTAAGTGGATGTGTGAGATGTCTGGTTGTATTCATTAGGGTATGGTCACAGGGAGTCATACATTGTACCTGCTGTGGGGAATTTGCTAAGGTATGATAATTATGAGGAATTTAATGTCTTGCAATTATATGTAGGGCTATTAATTAGTTGTTTGAAACTGTATATGTTCGTGTTCAATCAGGGGCAGTTAGAGGTTCTGTCCAACCAATTGATATTGATATCAACTAGAAGTATTTTGTCTTGTGGAATTGTTACTGATATCTAGTGTAGGATATCTTCCAGTGTAGCTGCATTATCCCCAGGACTGTTGCAGAGGACAGTAAAACATATTTGTTTTTATTTGTTTCTTTTCAAGAAAGTAACAAAAAGCTCTGCTGAAAAGAATATTAGTTTATTTTATTTTTGGGGGGGGCAGTGGTAGTTGTTGGGAAATATTAATGTTGACCCTCAGGTCAATTAATACGGAAAGCAATCAGTTTATAGCAAGCACAAAGCAATTAACAAGTTAGCACAAAGTAGAACAGGTTTTATTTCATTTACTGAATGCAGAAATCAGGAAGTTAAGGGGACTAAGTAACTGGCATATACTGTGTAATCTGTTGGTCAAGAGGAGTAACAGTGGTCAGTTTAGTAATTGGTCCTTAAGTGCAAGGACTGCTCTTTTGGGGGGAATATCACAACCACTTTCCAGCACAGGTCAGCCATGGATTTGACTAGTTAATGGTAATACACAGCAAGGATCCTGTTAAAACTACTTACATTGCACAATGACAATGTTCTCAGTGAAATTTTTGAAAGTTGGGTCTTGCAGCAGAGCTCCTGCAATATCAGAGCCAGGATTGGATGTAGTGCCCACAGGCTCTGAAAAATAAGAAAAGAGAAAACCTATTTTAAATGTAATATTACATTCAGGCAGTAAAGGTAGGACGTATTCCTAGAGATGGAGGAAGGACCATGTTAAGTCAAAGCATTAGAATACGGGGTATTGT